>NC_036639.1:11708138-11792133 GCF_002806865.2 Cucurbita pepo subsp. pepo | reverse complement strand
TTTTTTTTTTTTTTTTTTTTTTTTTTTTTTTTTTTTTTTTTTTTTTTTTTTTTTTTTTAATTCACTCCCTCCAGGAGTAGATCGTTCAAAGTCTCTGACAAATCTGTTCTCCGTACACCAGAATTGTACCATATTACTATCCTGGCTCTTGTTAGCGATCCTTCACTTAACTAATAAAAGCTGTTCATTTTGATTACAGTTTCAATCATAATAATACAATCCGATGGTCATCTAAACTCGTGCATTAAGTAAGTTAAATGCCAGATCAGTCTCTTTTTTTTAAAATAAAAAATAATAATAATAATAAGCCTGAATTCCACATTCCATCCCTTCAGCTATATTAATAAGCACCTATCTCAAAAGCTATTAACCTCAAAAACAAAAATTACCAATTCAACCATAGGACTTACCTGGAAAAGAATTAGGACTCTCGAGCCTTTTTTTTTCATCTCCCTTAGCATTGCATCAAGAAGTTGTAGCTTACCACTTGCTTTTATTCCAATATCCAAGTAATCCACTTCTGGATGCCCCTTGGTGATCACATGTCCCATTGAAGGTTCCAGAATATAGGGATGATTACAACACTGTCAAGATACCATACATGACATTAGAGCCATTTCTCCCTTTCTTATCAGAAATATCACTAGGAATAAACAGATTCAAGGCTAAGACACAAACAAGTATGTAGTTTTTCAGTCCATAAAATCATATAAGAACAAGATAGAATAAGAATGAAAAAAAAAATAATGGAATATACATATCTTGGAAGACAGAAAATTTTTGCGAGGGAAGATTTGCGATGATAACTTTTTGCAGCATCTTGGAGCTCTTCTTGATACAAAGGTATTAAAAGTTATTTTATACATTTGCGAATTCTTGATGAAAGGGGGCAACTAAAGATACTGCCAGTATTTTTGGTCAATTGGAAGACTGCCTCCTTCCCCATTGGCAAATGAGGTCTGGGAGTTGGTAATTTTAGAGGCAGAAACTTGAACCTCATTGCCAAACGGGGATGGAGATTTACGAATAAGCCACGTGCTTTATGGAGGGTGATTATTGCAAGCAAATACAAAGGCTTGATTATATTATATTTAGTTTTCAAATAAACTTGTAAAATATTAAATCTTGATTATATTATACATGTGAGCATTCGACACAGCTTCCACTATTTCGACTATTCTTGAGGAAAAACAACTTGATTATATTATATTTAGTTTTCAAATAAACTTGTAAAATATTAAATCTTAGGTACGTGGCCACCATGATTTAACCTTATTACCCTCTAAGCTAATTATTTACATGACCCCTTATTGACCATTAGGGCAACCCACAACAATATGTTTCTTTATTTTTTTTTCCTTTTATATATCATAATGAAAGTTGTCTTCCAATAAAATAAAAATAAATAACAGAGCAGAACATACAAATAAAATAACTCACAATGATATCTAGCTGATCTTTTCCCCTTAATTTCAATGAGAAAATAATATCCCATTCAATAAAAAAGGTAGGGAGCATTAAAATAGACATTTTCACTGGTTCTAGTGCAAAATGATGTAAGAGTTCAAGAATAAACCTTCCGAGTTGAAACGAGCATTTCATGGATGTTGTCAAGCAGATCACTTTTGAATGATGAGACAAGCAATCCAGCATTAGAAAGTAAGGTGGCACAGTAAAGCTCAAGTTGCACATTTGATATACGTGCAGGAACCCAATACTCAACAAATTTAGAGGTGCAGGTATAAGCAGTATGATATAATAATCTTTCCTTCAGTTTGCTGATGTTATCACCATCATTGGTCTTCAAAGTATTATCACTTTGAACTTGGTTATTTCCCTCAAGTAGAGAGAGAAGATTATGATAATCATCTTTGATATCCTGCAAAGTCAAAAAGTATTGGTGTAAACTATAAATCAAATGGTGAGGAGTTAAATAATAAAGCACTCACGAGAACGAACCTTTAGCTGATCAGCTAGAACAAGAAGCCACATATCTGCGTTTAGAAACTTCATTTTCTCAAAATGTGAAGAAATTGTTGGGCGTTGACACTCATCAACAACTATTACTTCCCAGTTTATACAGTCTAACACATCTAGATCCTGCAGAGAAGTATGATGTTGAATGAAGTTCCAAAGCTTTTATAGCATATTATCCAAAATAATAGTCGAGCAAAAATTATGACTAAATATTGCCTAAAGTAAATGAAGTAGTTATCATTGTTGGAAGGAATCTGATCAACCATCCAAGCCATATAATTCGATGGGAACAAAACCATTTCACAAGAATCCAATAATTTATCAAAAATAAATTAACTACAGGGGCAAAGTGTTACCTCCATCATTACTTCTGGGGAGCAAATAAGAGCTTGAAACAACGGGCGATTTCCCTGGTAAAACTCTAGGTCTCTTATGTTTTTTCGTACATTTTTGTTTCCCTTGTAAACTACAGCACTGAAAGACGGTGCATAGCGCAATAACTGATCATCCCAGGAACCAAGTGCAGTGGAAGTTGAGATGATGAGAAAGGGCCGAAGGACATCAGGCCGCAAAGTTAAAATAAATGCAATAACCTTCACCATGCGATCCTGAAGTGAATATCAACTATCATAATCACATTGCAAATACAACTAAAGAAATGAACAAATCAGAAGAATCCAATAGAAGAATGTTACTACAAATAAGAGAATAGAAGCACTAGTCATCAATTAACACAATAAAGCCTCTTAGATCAGGCTCTTTCAACTACTTATATACCAAAATATATAGTAGGTTGACAAATGAAAACATACAAGAAACCAAATACCACATGATTTATTAAAATTATCCGTTAAATATCATAAAAGGAAAAATTGAATTAAAAAAATATATATATAGAGGCCGTCTAGAGTACTCTGGCTAGCGGCAAAGCTGCTAGACCGGTGAAATGCTTTGCTGTCCATCCCTTCCCACATAAACCAAATATTCTTCAAAATTAAGTTTCTCCACTGGGTAGATAGTTTTGATGGTTTTGAGTTCATCAAGTTCAAACTTCTCGTTGGTGTTCCTTATACAAAGTTTTTTAGTATAAGGCAA
The DNA here is from genome assembly GCF_002806865.2 of Cucurbita pepo subsp. pepo. Lineage (NCBI taxonomy): Eukaryota > Viridiplantae > Streptophyta > Magnoliopsida > Cucurbitales > Cucurbitaceae > Cucurbita > Cucurbita pepo. The sequence goes on along the minus strand of NC_036639.1, from coordinate 11,789,061 downwards.
GCATATGTCATAAACTTCTCGTTGGTCTACAGTTATAAAACATTGAGGCTTTATCCTTCTTTAGTATAAGGTAAGCATATGTCTCATTTGTGCAGTTAATAATACCACTCCCAAAAGAAAAATCTTACCCTACTTAGTCATATTTCAAGATGTCCCAAGCTGCTTTCAGAGATGGAACTTCAAGATTCTCAGATCTTTAATAGCCTTAAGAATCTCCTCTTTTTCAAATGGAGCCTCTATTCTACTCCAGTCCTCATTCATAGGGCCCCAATCAATGTTGTCCAAAATAGAACAGTTTCCTTCTAAGACCGTATAAAGATTAAAGAAGTATCCCACTGTTTCTATGAAAATATCCTCTGGAGAAGAAAGGATCCTCCCCTCTGTCTTCCAACAAATAAATAAAGTTTTGCACTGTGTTTGAAGCCCATCCATAGAAAAAGCTTGCCCTCTGAATGACATGATCCTTCTTGTTAACTATGATGGAATAATTTTCACTAGAGATGCATCCATAGATTCATTTCCTCCAAAGTGTTCAGAAGCCTTTTGTTTTGGGGATGGCATCTAGGAAGTCCCGATCCACTTTGTCCAATGCTTTCTCCCAATCAAGCTTGAAAATCTGCCCTCATCTTATTTGTCTTCGAATCCTCAATAATCTTAGGAGAAGCATTAAAGATTTTACCATCCAAAACAATGGCCAACTAACCGCCATGGGTTCGCCTAGTGGTCAAGAAGGGTTATGTAAAAATTTAAGGGTTTAGAAGAAATGAATTTAAGCCATGGTAGCCACCTACCTAAGATTTAATATAATACTAAATACCTTGGTAACTAAAGATAGTAGGGTCAGGCGATTGTCCTATGAGAATAGCTGAGGTGCACAAAAGCTGGCTCACACTCACGGATATAAAAAAAAAAATCAATGGCCAACTGGTTCAAGCAACAATGCTAGATACTGAGTAATTGCAATAATGTTCACTTTATGGACCCCGTTACATTTTTCTCGGTGGATAACAGGAATATTCAGTATTCCCAACAGGCCCTAACCAAGCTGAAATATAATATAGAGCCATAACTAGACCTAAAGCCCAAAATGAAATACTTCCCATTTACCCTGTTTAAACTGCAGCTGGTATGCAAGTCTAAAAATTAGGGTTATTCTGAATCATACTAGTGATGATATCAAGTAAACTGCACTGATGAAAACTATTAAAGGATAACACCTTCAAAAATGATATCCAGTAAACTGCAATATAATTTACTTTGCTGCCCACAATGCAGTATTGCTGTGTAATCTCACCTGATTATCAATCACAACAGCATTTTTTGCCTCGTGCCAAAATTCACAAAGCTTGGTGACATAATTTACATAATTATCATTGAAGCCACATGTATCTCTATCTGTAAACTGTGATAGATTAACCACAGTAGTTCTTTTCCTCTCCAGTATCTGCAAATGGTATAAAAACATCATTAAGCTACATATATATCAAAAACCAGAACACCACAGAGACATGGATTTTCCAATGGCATAAAAGCAAGAGTATCACTTTTTTTTTTTTCTTTTCTTGAGAAAGCAAGCCATAAAGTCATTTGTCCACCCTTGTAAGGATGCCCCCACAAAAACCAAATCGTGTAACTCCTATATGGTGTTTGGTAAGACCAATGACCATAGAAAAGCATCAAGCATAGTTTCCCCATACCGAGAAGCATATGTCAAAGAACCTCTAGAGTAACCAGAAAAAATCATCAGGATATAAATAGAATAAGGACAAAATATCCAATATTTTATTTTAGAAAAAAAAAAGTACACAATTTAAAAGTAACCAAAAGGGAGCTTTTTTCTTATTTAAGAAAAAGAAATACAATAATACTGAAAAAAAGGAAATAGAGAAGCAGAGGAATAAGACCAAAAATGAAATGTTAAATTAATAAAAATAAAAAAAAAATCCGATCATGAAAAATAAAAAGGATTCTACAACTCTCTAGTTAAGGAGAACTGAAAAACTTGTGGTTGTCCCAAATGGTGTCCAAATCTAAAATCAAATAAAATCAGGAATAAATTTGCTTCAATGCCCAAAATTGACCAATTTTTCGACCACTCTAAAAACTAGGTAAGAATAAAACGAAAATAACCAAGTTAACAGCACCGGGGGGGAGAGGGAGGAAAATACAAATAGTGCTAAGAGCATTAAAAGGCACAAACATTCCAAGTTCATAAAATGGACTAGTCAACTGACATCCAATTTAAGTGGAAACGTAGAAATTTGATATATCATGTAAAATTAGAAAATCCCAGAGTCAGCTCTTTTTTCAACTTCTTGTAAGAGCTGCGTCATTAACTAGGAGATTTTCAAGGGAAAGGATGACTAGGAGCCAAGCCCTAATCCAGGCCAAGTACAGCATAAAAACACTCCAGCTAACCAAGATCATTTGACGAGGAAAGTGACAAAATACTAACTTGCCCCATGCTATAGAGTTAACCGCTTACAACAACAAATTTTCATCGAATGAAACAAATAAACTATTTAAGAAACCACATTAATTCCATGGAAGGATTAGAATTCAATTGTTCATGCAGGGTTCTGAGGCAGTAGAATAAGCAAACAAAAAGTTTTTTTTTTTTTTNATTTTTTTTTTTTTTTTTTTTTTTTTTTTTTTTTTAGCTGACAGCCATGAAGATGGCTGATCATAAAAGCACTAACTTTTCTGAATGTACCTCATCCATTTCTGAGACATGGGAAGCAAACTTGGCCTTTTCACAGCGTCTTTCATAATCTTCCATGAGACCTTGACCATCAGATGAACTTAAAAATGAAGCACTTTCCAACTCCCATGTTGCACATTTGTAATCAAGGCCTCGCCATTTGACAAGCCACTCATATTGGCAATTCAATTCAGCCCCAGAAACTTCCCTATCATGCTCCTCACATAGCTTAGAAGAAAACAACAATCTTTTCTGTAACAAACGCTGTGGAACAGCCCACAGTTGCTTCCACCTTGAATACTGAAAGAAAAAGTGCAATCACAGTGGAGAATATCCATTGTACTAAATAAAAAATAAAATAACATCATTAATTTCCAAAAATAAACTATTCACCATGGGCCATACTCAGTTCCATTTTCAATACTGTCCTTCACAAAAGGAGTTAATTGGACAAGTAGGTCAATATCGTAGATAAACTTCCTCCCTCTACCCAGCCATAAGAACTTTAAATGTCACCCTAAAATTTCATTTCTTGCAATTTTCAACTATAAAAAGGGTCCTTTTCCCTCAAAATGACACAAAAACTTACTTCTATCTTCTCTTTTTACCTAAGTATTTAAATTCCACATGATAGAAGAAACCATAGTGGTAAAACAGTACAAGAGATATTATACTTTAAAGAAAGAGTGTGAGGGAAAGGTATCATCTATTCATCTTTCTTTCAAGCTACTATTGGTTTTTTAGATCGATCATACTAAATGTTATTACCTTGTAGATTTCTAATATTTAAATTTTCTTAATTTAATTTTTGCTACATTAAATTCAATGATATCAAGCAATGAGAGAAATAACGTCAAATTGAACAACACATCAACTTTTAGAAAGAACAAATCCTAACCTGATTTCTTTTGTTGAATCTTGAAATAAGGCTTGAGGCTTCCAAAGGCAATTCACTCTCCGGTAACCAACAATTATGAGCATGAGCAAGATCTTTAAATTTCACAAAATATTGTTTCTGCCTTCGCAACCCTTGAAGATAACAACAGATAACAAAGAATCTGAAGAGGATTGTATATTTATGATATAAATATATAAGGAAAAGCTGGAAAGGTCATAGACCTGAAGGTTAAAGCAACAACCATAAAAGTAACGTGGTAACACAGTATTTTGAACATCTACAACCTATTACTATTAGATGTGTAAGATTGAATTATTTAGCAATCTTACCATCAGCATTTGATATCTCTGTTTCTCTTGTATCCCAGACAGACTCTACACCCTTCGACACAGCATGGACCCCAAACTTGATCTTCCTTCGAATGCACATTGGACAATGCCAAACTCCAAGCGGAACATCGTCCAAGGGAGGATCGAGACAAGAAAGATGGAAGCTTCTTCTGCATTCTTTTCCTTCACAGCATCTTAAAGAAAATGCGAGGAAAGATACACACATTGAAACAAATCAGCATGATAACTGAAGTTTCAATATATTTCATTTTAGAACAGATTGCATGGTAACACAACAGGAGGAGTGGACAAAGTCAAAGATTAGACAATATTAGATGGAGATAGTTGTAAAAAAAAAAACGGGGAATGAAGTTGTAGGGGTTTTTCTTATATAGAAAACGTGATAATTTATAGATGATCGTTTAGAGCTTTTGGGTAGAAAGAAATAGATTTTGGAAGACACCACTTTGTTGATAAGGATATTTTTAACGAGAAAAGAAACTTTTCATTGAATGAATGAAAAGAAACTATTGCTCAAAGATACAAAATTCCAAGGGGGGAGAGAGTAAAAAATAAATAAAACTAATGAAATATAAAAGCTTCCCAAGGGGCATTTGGATTAGAGTTCATTTTAATGTCTTTGTTAGCCTTGTTAACTTGAGATCTAAGAAATATTTCCAACAGGGTGGAAGGCTAGTTGATTGTGTTTCCCGTCCATCCTTTATGCAAGGTTTTCTTTAAACAATCATACCTTTCCTCGTCAAATTCAACAACAAATTAAAATCCCTCCATCCAGATTGCCTTCATGTAAAAAATATTCAAAAATGCAAAATAAAAAACCAATAAAATAGTACCCACAAGAGCTTTCCTCCAACTTTGCAGATGAGACATGCATTTGGGTCAATGTCACATGATGCTTTTTCTAGCTTACACCAAACACAATTTCCAGCAGGGTCTGTGATGACATTGCCCATGGGTTCCCCTCTATCCTACGACAATAAACCAAAAACAAAATATTCGTGATCAGTTCAATATAGTGTTATCTTCAATGCTTTTTAAGCAAGAGGACACGGTAAATTCTATCAATCAAAAAATTAAATCTCCTTTCAACAGAAAAGGAGTTATTATTCATTGAGATATGATACAGTAAGAAAAACAAGAGGATGATGATGCAGGGTTATAGGGGATTCCCGTCCGTATCATATGGTAAAAAGAATAAATAAATAAAAACTGGTTAAACCAGCCCTGCAATGCAATGAATATCCCAATTAGAAGAAGAATGAATGTGAAGAAGATGAAAAGAAAAAAAAAACCAATAAGAAGAAGAATGACAAGAAATGAAGAAAGAAAGAACAAACAAACCATTTCAATGAATGTTTTTCCGTTCTGCTGGTCAATTTCCACACAAGAGTAGAAGTCCTTCGATGAATTATTGTCAACCCTGCAATATGTAACAATGAAGAACACATCAAATGTGTCACTGGTAACTAGATAACTTTTTTTAAAAGATAATTTCATTGATGTGAAAAAAGGAGAGATAAAAGCTCATATCCAAAGGAGTTATAATAAACATTTCCAATTGGACAAAATAAAAGAAAGGTTATACGAGGAAAAGGTGAACTCAGTTTATACCCAGTGTGATGAATCCANAGGTGAACTCAGTTTATACCCAGTGTGATGAATCCAAATGTGGCCAAATAAGTGGACAGGTCCTACATGATTGGAACTATATACCCCTTCCATTCTGCCTCCACTTAATGAAAATGTGGCATCCAAAGGTTAACAGCGTTTTTTGATAAAAGAAACCAAGCTTTCTTTAAGAACAGCCCAACATGAGGAGTCCAACTACTAACAGGAAGAGTCTCCAATCCACAGGGATAAACAGGTCAAAATCATAATGCATACTATCTATGATTTCCATCTTTTCATTACAAAAAATACTTCCATTCCCTATCAGTATCATTTTGAAAACACTAAAAGTAATACAGCAAACCAGGTATTCAAGTCTGGCATCCAAAGGTTTACANAAAAAAAAAAAAAAAAAAAAAAAAAAAAAAAAAAAAAAAAAAAAAATCAAGTGTTCTTTAAAAACAGCCAAGCAAGAGTTGTCCAATTACTAACAGAAAGGGTCACTAATCCAAATAGGTTCATAGTCCTAATGCATACCATCTATGCTTACATCTTTTGTTATTACAAATATACTTCCATTCCCCATTAGTAAAATTTTGACAACACTAAAACTAATATGGCAAACCAGATGTTCAATTCTACATCTGGATTATCCTTATCATTCGCAATTCAATAACATATTGGCATCTCCTATTGCTTAGTGATGAGTTATTGATGGGTAATGGCAAATAACATTTTTGTCGTATAGATGGACTTCATGTTCAATAAGTACTCCATGGTGCTATGAATTGCTACAAATACTTGATATTAACATGATCAAGACTAGTACCTTTGTCTCTTCAAACAGTTGCCACATGTCTCAACTTGGTCACTTTGTCCAGATAGAGATGATAATGATTGCACAGATCTAGCCGGTGAAGAGCACGTTTTTTCACTTTCATTCCTTACCAAGGCATTAGAATCCAGGTTCTCCATGCTTCTTTTTCTTTTCAAAGAAATTAATTTACATTCCCCAACTGAGTCAGTATGGTCATCAACCATCTTTTCTCCTGGTATAGAATAGTTTCTCTCTAGTGTTTTCAATTTCTTAGTTGCACTGTTAACTGCATCTACACTATCACTATCTTCATTTGATAGTTCAGTCAGCAATTCTTCCTCGAAGGACTTCTGGCTTGGCAGTTGGAAATCTAATGCAATGTCATTTTCCACCACTTCCTTGGAACTTTTACTATTAGTCTCATTAGGGCCCTCCAAAGCTCTAGTAGAAGGTTCATCTAGACATTTGCTTCCCAATTCTTTAGTTATCGTCTCCTTAGAGTCCTCCAAAGCTCTAGTAGAGGATTCCTCTAGACATTTGCTTTTCAATTCTCCACTCTTCTCATTGCACGTATCGCTCTCATTCAAGTCTTCCTTGCAACTATGGCTACCACCATGAGTGTTGCTTTTTGGAATCTTTTGCCGCTCTCGATGGACTACAACTGAAGGAGAAGAAAGATAAGAAGACATAATCATCAACTTGTTAAAATAGCGTAAGGCATAATTATGAATTAATTAAATTTGCACAAGTAATTAAGATAGAAATAATATGGTAATGAGAACTGGATTCTAGTAATTTACTTAAGGCATTTGATTACAATTTTGTGATTAGTTTTATGTTTTTGTAAGTTTTGATTATTTCCTTACCATGAATTTTATAGTTTTCACCATTTTTGAGAAAACATGAGAATTCTTAGCTAAATTCCAAATACAAAAACAAAAACAAGCTTTTAAGAATTACTTTTTTCGTTTTCAAAATTTTGTTTGGATTTTTAATATATCTTTAAAAGGTATAAAACAATAATATATACATATATATAATAATTATAAATAAATTAAAAAAAAATGCTTATCATACAAGACTTTAATGACTATATTTGCATGCGTTTAGAAGTAAATCGACTAATTGATAGTAAGTGAACCATTATCACTCTAAAAAAAGAATAATATGGACCAAATGTGAAATAGGGATGTCCATGGAGGAAGAAATAGAAAAAAGGAGAAGACAATTAAGGTACCAGATGAATTAGCCTTCTTAAGCTTTTCCCTGAACAATGCCCTATAAGCACGAGCATCCATTCTCTTACTTCTGGCATTTGTGGAAACCATGTCCTGTTTTGCTGATTTTCCAGCCTCTCTAGTTCCATGACTCGATTGTTCACTACTTTTCTCTTTCTTTTCCTTTTTTCCCTTCATATTTGTTGAGCCTGAACTTTTAACTGATTTCTTAGATATAGATCTTGAAGAGGTAGATGAAGACTGTTTTTTACCCCTCTCAGATCTTCTAACCGAATTAACCTCATTCTGATTTTCAAGGGTACCATGTTTCTTTTTATCTTGAGGAGTGCTAGATGGTTTGTTGTCAAGACGCTCAGATTTTCTAGATTTGGGAGGGGTTGCATCAATCTTTTTCTTCAATGATGTGTCTCTTGCAGACCTTCTTAAAGAAGATGTATCAGGCGTTGTAGAACCTGCTCTTGTCGTGACCTTATCACCATTTTGCTTCCCTTTTAGATTGCTGTTTTCCTCATTACTCGCTTTGACACTAGATCGAGTGTCCTTTACCATACTTCCAATTACTGCGTATAAAAACATTTACATTAGAAGTGAGTAATATAAAAGCTTCAGCTTCAAATAGTTGAATTAAATGCAATTTCCTTTAGCTTCAAAGCTTTTACAGTATTTATTTCATTGAACGGGCTTATCATTTTCTCAAGACTCACTCGAAGTGTCAAGAAAAAAGAAGAATTCAACAAAGCTTCAAAATTTTGACTTGTAAAAAAAAAAAAAAAAAAAAAAGTTGGAAGTGATATTCTGAATTCAACATACAGTTTAACAGCAGCATTCATTTGAACAAGATTGCATAGCCACAAAATTTTATTCCAAAAAGATGTACCAAAGCAAAGAACTACGCAACTACTGCCATGGAGAACCAGATTGCAAAAGGAAAAGCTTATGCATATGCTTCAAACGAACCATGCAATGCAAAAAATAATCACAATGCGGAATGAATTTTACTAAATCAGACTGACTTGCAAAAAAGACCCCGTTAGCGACATACCCAGAAGCCCTAATCTATTCCGCAAACCCACATTACCGACAATGAAAAGAAAAAACTAAAAACAACCACATACCTCTACCGCACAAACTGCATGTAGATTGAAGAACCCTAACTCACTAACAACAGATGAAAACTCCGAGGAAAACTGGGAGCTTATTTACAATTTACAGAATGTAGAGACTAAATCAAAAGATTCAGAGGAGTTGGGTGACAATCTCGCAACAAAATACATATAACTTTCAGAAAAATTAACGAGATTAGACCTTCCGATTCGAGAAGAGGATAATACTTGGCTTATTATGCTTAGCACAATTGGTACCGATTCGTTTGCTTGTGGGGCACGTGAGATTTCGGTATATCTTCGATTAATGTGAGATATTTGAATGGGATTTTCTTTTTAAGACTCTTAATTCTTTCCCGGCAACCTTTTCTAATTATTTTCTTTTTAATAAAGAGTTATACTACATACACTCTGTCACCACATCTGAATTAGTGTAATGGCTCAGATCTACCGCTAGCAGATATTGTCAGCTTTGGGCTTTCCCTTTCGCGTTTCTCCTCAAGGCTTTAGGCCTTCCACATCTGAGTGAGTGTAACGGCCCAGATCCACCGCTAGTAGATATTGTCGGCTTTGGGCTTTCCCTTTCGGGCTTCCCCTCAAGGCTTCCTTGTAAATGGTGTTTTGTTCTCCTCCCCAACCAAAGTGGGACACCAGAATCCACCCCTTTAGGGCCCAGCGTCCTCTCCTTTCTCCAATCGATGTGGGACCCCTACCAAATCGACCCCCTTTGGGGCCAGCGTCCTTATTGGCACATCGTCTCGTGTCTACCCCCTTTGGGGAATAGCCTCCTCGATGGCACATAGTCTGGTGTCTGGCTCTGATACCATTTGTAACGGCCCAGATCCACCACTAACAGATATTGTCCTTTTTGGGCTTTCCCTCAGCTTAAAACATGTCCACACCGTTGTAAAGGGTGTTTTGTTCTCCCCTGACTAATGTGGGACATCACAATGAAGATAAAGTATGTTGGGACTTGTGTTGGTTTGTGGAGATAGTTTTCACTCTTAGAAATGATGAGTAAATAACATGATCACATTGGTCAATCGAAATATTTTACNTTTTCTAATTATTTTCTTTTTAATAAAGAGTTATACTACATAGACTCTTTCACCACATCTGAATTAGTGTAATGGCTCAGATCTACCACCGCTAGCAGATATTGTCAGCTTTGGGCTTTCCCTTTCGGGTTTCTACTCAAGGCTTTAGGCCTTCCCCATCTGAGTGAGTGTAACGGCCCAGATCCACAGTAGATATTGTCAGCTTTGGGCTTTCCCTTTCGGGCTTCCCCTCAAGGCTTCCTTGTAAATGGTGTTTTGTTCTCCTCCCCAACCAAAGTGGGACACCAGAATCCACCCCTTTTGGGCCAGCGTCCTCGCTGGCACTCTTTCCTTTCTCCAATCGATGTGGGACCCCCACCAAATCGACCCTCTTTGGGGCCAGCGTTCTTATTGGCACATCGTCTCGTGTCTACCCCCTTTGGGGAATAGCCTCCTCGATGGCACATAGTCTGGTGTCTGGCTCTGATACCATTTGTAACGGCCCAGATCCACCACTAACAGATATTGTCCTTTTTGGGCTTTCCCTCAGCATAAAACGTGTCCACACCCTTCTAAAGCGTGTTTTGTTCTCCCCTGACTAATGTGGGACATCACAGTGAAGATAAATATGTTGGGACTTGTGTTGGTTTGTGGAGATAGTTTTCACTCTTAGAAATGATGAGTAAATAACATGATCACATTGGTCAATCGAAATATTTTTCATTATGATATTGGTAGAAGGTCGAGAGGTCAAGGGTTTATATAAACACCCAGTCTATACACCAAACCGAACAATAGCTCAATAAATTATTATCTCATAGTTGAAATGGTTGCATTAAAAAGGAAAGGACGGATGTTTGAAAGTTGTTTTTAGATTATTATACTCCTTTGTGTTCTACATGTATGAGAGTGATGTACGTAGGTCGATATATATGAAAGTGATGAGTACTCAGTAAGACTTTGCAGGTATGAAAGTGATGTTCGTTTAGTAGGGTACGTGTACACGGAAGTGATATTCATTGATCTATGTATATGAAAGTGATACACATCTCAATGATAAGAAATACAATATGTTAATCTTAGTCTTGGTTGGATCAATATTCATTTTTCAATATTTTCGGACAATAGCAAAGACAATCTTAGGCAGTTCTTTTAAAAAAAATCTTGAAATCGTGAAGGAAAGTCTAACGTTCTTAAAAAGTTTTTATTTTTTAGTTATTTCTATTTGATTAAGTTTTTGAAGGTCCATACATTGTACGTATAAGGTAACGACCAAAGTTATATTCTAAAACTTAGGTCGTTACATAATATCTAATACAGCAAAATATTATTTATCGTGTGTGAGACACATCAATTCTCCTTCTTCATATATCGTAGTTGAAGTTGAATCGTTCGATTATTAAGTGGTTGTAAAGGCCTTGCATTAGTGTTCGAGTCCTGCAATTTAAATTGTAACCCGTTAAATATCTAAAAAAAAATTAATTGGTCTAGAACATTATAATAATAATAATAATAATAATAAATAATAATAATAATAATATAAATAAGGTTTGACCGTTTCATTCAATAATTTATTTTTAAAAAATTAAATTTAGTGTTACATTTAATAAAATATTAATCTTAAATATGTTTTACTTGAAATATTTGTAAAATTTAAGCATTAATTATAAATATAATATTTAAAATAACCGACGCAAATCAAAAGGTTTGAGTCTATTTATTTTAATATTAAAAGTTAAATCTTTCCCCCGAGTAATTATTACCGATAATAAAAACACTTCTCGAGGTATTTATCTATTCTGCGGGTCCCACAAAAAAGGACCCGAAAGAGTTTCCTCTTTGTTGACTAAATAGGGATGAAGATCAAGATTATACTCTCTGTCCCACTTGATTATTTATTTATTTCTTTATTTATTTATTTATTTTATTATTATTATTATTATTATTATTATTACTATTAGTAGATAAGTTACCGACCTAATTTAAAATTTTAAAATTATGTTAATTGAGTTGAAAAAATATTAAAATTTAAATTTTTGGAAATTATATTGCGACCTAAAATTGATTAAAAAGAATAATAAATAAATAAATAAATAAATATATATATATATAGAAAACATTCAAATAAAAAAAAATATTTCATAAGAAAAAATATAATATAAAGTTGACTATATATAAAATATTTATTTTATTGGCTAATTAATTAGTCAATAAATAATAATTTAAAACAATTAAGACCCATTTACACAAATTAATGAGTGTTTTTCTCTCTTTCCTTCTAACCCATCTCGAGATATTTTTATCTTTGGATAATAATTACTTNAATAATAATAATAATAATAATAAATAATAATAATAATAATATAAATAAGGTTTGACCGTTTCATTCAATAATTTATTTTTAAAAAATTAAATTTAGTGTTACATTTAATAAAATATTAATCTTAAATATGTTTTACTTGAAATATTTGTAAAATTTAAGCATTAATTATAAATATAATATTTAAAATAACCGACGCAAATCAAAAGGTTTGAGTCTATTTATTTTTGCGAAAGTTTTCATTTATTTTTATGAATAAAATAAAAAATCTCAAAAAAAAAATNTCTATTTGTTCGGGTGTAACGGTCCAAACCTAAAAAATGCAACAAAAAAAAGAGAATTAAGCTCAAAAGCAAACACGACATTCAACATAAACAGTCGTACAATATTAAAAAAAAAAAATAGAGCTCTGAATGAAATTACCTGTCTGACAATCGTCCAAATGACATTTTGAGTGCACGGAGGAGTTGTAAGAGAGCCAATATACCTATAGTATAGAATACTTCGCATCTCCAGCAACGATGCATCAATCATATTGATGTCTTTAGTTTCATTTGTATACGAAATTTCTTCGAGATCCTCTTTTATCTGAGGAAAAAAAAAACATTAAATAAAAAAAAATTAAAGCCTATCAAAACGTACGTGGAACAACTCAAGCAAAGTATTACTAGTAGATATTGTTCTCTTCAAACTTTTTCTCAAGATTTTAAAACGCTTCTACTGAGAAAAAGTTTTGACACGTTTATAAAAAGTATTTCGTTCCCCTCTTAAACTGATGTTTGATACATACCAAGGACAAGAAAGGGTCGGGTTGTCCAATCCGATAGAGAATCCCGATGACAGCAATACTTCCATTTTGGCTTTGATGAACTAAATGAGCTTCTAAAGGAAAGGTTTGGCCATTGACGGTGTGCTCCGAAGGGGAGTGCCAATGGCATTGTTTGAAGACATATCGAGTACCATTCACTTCTATATACCCAGCTCCATCGCTCCATTTCAGCTGAACAATATTGCTCAAATTAGATCAAATATTGTACTATATTATAGGGTTGTCACGTACGAAAAACGCTATAAAAGTACTATGATGGCGTTTTTCGTATGCTATCATAGAGCTAATAACAACATGAACACTCGATGAAAATTAAGTTTACCATTATGTCATGGCCTCGATTCTTGAGAGTGCCATTGGAAGGGTTGTAATAGATTTTGAGGTCTCCAAAATTGGGCATGATTTGAACTCTCTTGTGCGACAAATCGATCGGAGATTGCATCGTGCCATTTTTACATTTACGCCATTCTTGTTTGAGATTTCCCCAATTTGCTGGTCCTTTTTCTCCATCTTCTTCGTAATTGAATTCGCTCTCATCCTCTTCATGAACATGAAAACAATCGAAGTATATGTAGCTGAATTGATTCGATTCGATTTTTTTAAAAAACTATATATGTTTTTTCCTCCTAAAAAACCATCTACGAGCATGTGAGAATTGAATCTAGAAATGTTCATGGATCGAGGTTTCTCCGTCCCTGTCCTCGTCACCTATTTCAAGTTTTCCATGAGGAATTTTTTATTTAAAAATATTCATTTGAAATAATTTTTAATGAATAATTTTCATTTTTTAATATAATTTCAATTAAAAAGTAAAATATAATAATAAATTAAATAATATTTCATTACTTATAATAATATGTCAAATATGATACTTACTGTAAAACCATAATAGATATTTACCTCTAATAAAAGATCAAATATGATATATGGTAAACTATAATTCATCACCAAATATCCTTAACAGCCAAGACAAGATTTACCGAGTCCGTTACGTTAGCAGAGATAAATCTCTCACTGCTCGCTCTCCTACTTCCCGTGTAAACGATGATTTTTCATTTCATTCGAAGTGAGTTAAATAGACATCTCTAATTGATTCTCGAACCATCAATCAAATCAATAAATTTGTTCACACTCAACCTTTTTTTGTTTCTAAAGTAAAAAACGGTAACGACCCAAATTCACAGCTAGCAATATTGCCCTCCTCGAGCTTTCCCTTTCGGGCGTCTCATCTGCTAGGGAAAGGTTTCCATATCCTATAAATCGTGTTTTGTTCTACTCCCCAACCAACGTGAACGTGGATATCACGGAAACATTACAAAATATAGCACTTGAATAGAAAAAGAACACAAAAAAAAGCTCATAACTCAATGATTCCCTACCAACTTCTTGAGACATTGCAGGGCTTGAAAGCAAAAGAAAAGCACAGAAGAATGAGCATAACATCAGTTGAAAAGAGAGCTTCTTCTCCATATTAAGGCCTTTCATTTGTTGTTAATGGAGATTTTGAGAACCAAACTTGGTGCCCTTTAATATAGCACTAAGTTGAAGCGTTTACGTATACAACTCTCAAACTTTGCACTAATAATTTGTTGTACCTCTACGTCTACAACTCAAAAGCCTGCGTTAGGTTTGGTAGCTTTAAATACATTCATGAACCCATTGATGACGAGAGTTTTGTAATAGTCTAAGCCCACCGCTAGTAAATATTGTTTGCTTTGATTCGTTACGTATCGTCGTCAGCCTCATGGTTTTAAAATACAGGCACGCCGTCTGATGTTTGGTTTTGATACCATTTGTAACAACCCAAGCCCAAGGAAACCTTTCCCTAGCAGATGCGTTCTAAAGCCTTGAGGGGAACCCCGAAAGGGAAAGCCTAAAGAGAACAATATCTGCTAGCTGTGGACCTGGGTCGTTACAGCATTTACTATGAAGATGGTCTAGCCCTACTCCGACTGGTGCCTCACACCGGTCGAGGATTGACTCTGACACCATTTGTAACACCTCAAGTCCACCGCTAACTAATATTATCCGCTTTGATATGTTACGTAGCGCCGTTAGGTTCACGGGTTGTTAAAATGAATCCATGCTCTCCCAAAGTCCACTTCAATTGTCCAACAACGTTGGAACATAAGCAATTTAAATTGCTATAGATTTAAAACCTAGACACCTAAAGACTAGCAATGGTGTTTAATAAGGTATAAATATCATAAACGCAAGAAGTTATCGTTACGTATCTGTTAGCCTCATGGTTTTAAAAGTGATATCCTACATTGGCTGGGGAGGAGAACAAAACACCCTTTGTAAGAATGTGGAAATCTTTCCCTAGCAGACGCGTTCTAAAGCCTTGAAGGGAAGTTCGAAAGGGAAAGCCTAAAGAGGACAATATTTGCTAGCGGTCGGTTTGGGCCGTTACACCGTTTACTATGAAGATGGTCTAGCCCTACTCCGACTGGTGCCTCACACCGTTCGAGGATTGGTTCCGATACCATTTGTAACAGCTCAAGTCCACCGCTAACAGATGTTGTCCGCTTTGATACGTTACGTATCACTGTTAGCTTCACGGTTTTAAAATACAGGCACGCCGTCTGATGTTTGGTTTTGATACCATTTGTAACAACTCAAGCCCACTGCTAGCAGATATTGTTTGTTTTAGCTCGTTACGTATCTGTTAGCCTCATGGTTTTAAAAGTGATATTCTACATTGGTTGGGGAGGAGAACGAAACACCCTTTTATAAGGATATGGAAACTTTTCCCTAGCAGACGCATTCTAAAGCCTTAAGGGGAAACCTGAAAAAGAATGCTTAAAGAGGACAATATTTGCTAGCCGTGGGCCAGGGCCGTTACAGCGTTTACTATGAAGATGGTCTAGCCCTACTCCGATTGGTGTCTCACGCCGTCTGAGGATTGACTTTGATACCATTTGTAACAACTCAAGTCCACCACTAATAGATATTGTTCGCTTTGATACGTTACGTATCGCTGTTAGCTTCACGGTTTTAAAATACAGGTGCACCGTCTAGTGTATGTTTTTTATACCATTTGTAACAACTCAAGCCCACTGCTCACAAATATTGCCCATTTTAGCTCGTTACGTATCTATTAGCCTCATGGTTTTAAAAGTGATATCCTATATTGGTTGGGGAGGAGAACGAAACACCTTTTGTAAGGGTGCGGAAACCTTTCCCTAGCAGATGCGTTCTAAAGCCTTGAGGGGAACCCCGAAAGGGAAAGCCTAAAGAGAACAATATCTGCTAGCTGTGGACCTGGGTCGTTACAGCATTTACTATGAAGATGGTCTAGCCCTACTCCGACTGGTGCCTCACACCGGTCGAGGATTGACTCTGACACCATTTGTAACACCTCAAGTCCACCGCTAACTAATATTATCCGCTTTGATATGTTACGTAGCGCCGTTAGGTTCACGGGTTGTTAAAATGAATCCATGCTCTCCCAAAGTCCACTTCAATTGTCCAACAACGTTGGAACATAAGCAATTTAAATTGCTATAGATTTAAAACCTAGACACCTAAAGACTAGCAATGGTGTTTAATAAGGTATAAATATCATAAACGCAAGAAGTTTTGAAAATATATGATCAGTTGACTTAAACAAGTTGATAAAGATTAATAAATTTAAAATTAAAATTTACTACCCGAAAAATCCGTCAATGGATAGTTCTATCTAAACTAGAGTATTTAAGCTAACTGAACATGTGAGATCCTACATCAGTAGACGCGTTTTAAAACCGTGAGCTTGTTTAATATATTAAACGGGCTTATAATGTGATTAATTTTTTTAAATGATTTAAATTTTCACTCGAGAATTTGTGATACTAAAATGATAACACGAACTTTAAACCTAATTGTAATTACGAATAACTTAAAATAATGGCTGACTTACCTGTAATAATTATATTCATAGACACAAATTATCCTACCGTATATAAGAGTGCAACTTCGATTCTATAGTGAAGTGACATACCGTTAACGTTAAAATTAATTAATTAAAGAGTTTGATTAATCAATTTTATATGATTAATACTACATTTTTCTATCGAAATCTATCGTTTTTTCTCATTTCTTTGTTTAAGAGGCGATTTTCATGAATTTTAAGAATGTTCTCGGGTTGAGTCCAGTTTGGTTAAGATATTTTTAGACCCAATCTAATTATTTCGGTTGTCTGGTTTTTTTTTTTCCAACCAAAACAACTCTTATTAAATAAATGAATTCAATTCAACCCAATAATAATTTTTTTTTGTTTAATTGGTTTATTAAGTTCTTTAGATGTTTATTCTCATTTTTGTTTTATATATATATATATATATATTTCGGTTTAACTTAATCTAGTGGTAGGGAAACCTATAAACCAACTCAACTTATAAACGGTTCATTATTTGAACTCAATCCAATCCAAATAATTTTGTAATAAAATTCAAACCATACGACTCAGGTTGGGTTGATCGAATTTTTTGAATTTTCAAGTATTTTGATGCGACACTCGAGTAAAAGAGACATACATGAATAAACTGATACCACATTTGAATGAGAGCGATCTTGAGAGTATGAAAACTAAAAAAGGCTTCAAAGATATAAAGTCAGTACCTATCACTAACAAGGTCCACGTTTCATCTCAGTGACTCAATCACAGAAATTTAATGCTTAAACATGCATTACTTGGAACAATTTTGAATTACACTCGAAATTTTCCTTAACATGAATATGAGTGAAGAAAATATGTTAGAAGGACTCGTGTTGGTCTGTGAAGATAGTTTTTGTCATTTAAAATTCGTGGAGATGAGAAAGAGGGTGGAAACACGGTGAAAATGATAGAGAGAAAATGAGAGAGAAGGAGAGTGATGGAGGGGGAGATATGTGGAGATGGCAATTTCAAGGCAATTGCTACGTAGCGAAATTCTATGCAAAATAATTAGTATCTTATTCATTGAGAAATGCTCAAATTGGTTACTTAAATTAATTTTTAATATAAAATAAAATTAGAGAAATTAATTAATAAGAATTAAAAAACGAAGGACAAAAATGTCATTAGAGAATGTCCTCGAACACAAAAAATCATAAAAACCTATCGAGGTATCTAAAACACTCGAGTATCTTATTATAAAAAAATTAAGACATTTATTTGATCTTAAAATAAGTTTCGTGAACGATCGAAATTCAATAAATAAATAAATAAATAAATAAATAAATAAATAAATAAAAATTATAGTTTATGTTTTCACCAAACAAATAGTCATTGAGAGAGATGGTGACGTATTGGGCAATTTGTATGGAGGAGGAAATTTCTTGGAAATTTATATTACTATGATGTAATTAATTTATATTGAGAATTATTTGATAATCAAAATTAGAGTATGGACCCAACTCCAACACATTTTAAATTCTTTGATAATGATTGCAAATTTTATTAAATATTTTCAATTTCAAACATAAAAACAAGTATTTTAAAATTAATATTCATTCCTTTTCGATTTTCTTTTTGTTTTTCGTTTTAGATGATGCATAAACTTACGAGACATGTGACAAAGGTGTTCAGACTAACGAGGTTATAGATATGGTGATGAACCAGGGNTCTAAATTTTAGTTTAAATATATTTAAAGATAAATTAGTAATTCTAAATTCTTATTTATTTTTTATTTTCTAATATTATGGAGTTTGTGATATCGGAGTAAAGGATGAGACATGAATGAACTGATACCACATTCAAATAAAAGCAATCTTGAGAATAGAATTACTAAAAAAGACATTAAAAACTACTTATACCAACAAGGTGCACATTCTATTTCAATCCCTACTCAAGGTTATATACTGTAAGCCATTATTTCTCTCTTACTTGTTTATATAACGTTTCTTTAAAAAATCTCTCTCTGCCCTCGTTTTCTAAAACCTTCTCTTAAAATCGAGGCCAGAGGCTCGAGCATACGTCGCTTGGTCGTAGGCGACGTAAGAACGAATTGGCTTAACTCACTTGTCGTTGGAAAGTGAGTGTCGCACAATCGTAAGTCCGCTGTCATTAAAAGTGCGATTGTGACAAGTGGCTCTATCATAAGAACTCTATGATTTTCTTAGGAGGTATGTGAGTGAAGACAGAACATGCTCGAAGAATTGTTAAGTAACGTAGTTCGAATCTTGGGCATGAGTCATTACGTACGTTAGATTGGTTTATTATATTTCATTTTCGAAAGTTGACAGATTTATTAAATACGAGCGGGAATGGGCCACCTATGAAGTTGTAAAAGAAAGTGTACGCCAACATTTTGTTTCCAATATCCATTAATTATGTATGGAGATGAGATTGGGAAGAATTCATTGGCATTCTCCATTTTTTTCAAACTTAAGTTGAAATAGACGAAGGAAGAAACAAAGAAGCTTCAAATTTGTATGTTTGATGCTTATAAATACCTAATTTTTGTTCTAAAATCACCACAAACCACACCCAAATTGCTTAGCTAAAGAAGAACCCAAAGGTTTTAAAGATGGTGAAGCTCCCATTTCACGTCATTTTTGGCTCATTTTTATGTGCGTTTCTTCTGGTTTCATGGCCTGTAATGTGTCAAGAAGTTGGTAGGGAACCCATTAAATCATCTTTTATTTCTCTATTTCTTCGTGTTTATGTTCGTTAAACGTAGAATAGATCATATCTGTACATAGTAAGACAATCTACTGATTTACTTGTTTGTTACTATGAATCAAGGAGAATCTATGATTGAATAGATCATATCTGTACATATTACTTCTATAAATACATGAGTTCATGACGTCGTTGATATATTTTGTTTTGTTGTTTTGATTGGGAGCAGAAGATCAGAAGGAGTTTGATTATGACGCTGAAGGAGATAGAGGACCTACTCATTGGGGAGAGCTTAAACGAGAATGGCATGGCTGTAAGACTGGGTTGATGCAATCTCCTATTGATTTGTTGCATAAGAGAGTCCGAATTGTGTCCCATTTTACCAACCTCAAGATCGACTATAAACCCTCCAATGCAACTCTCAAGAACAGAGGTCATGATATCATGGTAACCAAAATAATATTAATGAAGTCCCATGTCGTTTGAGAGGGAAACGAAACGTTTCTTATAAGAGTGTGGAAACCTCTCCTAGTAGATGGGTTTTAAAATCTTGAGGGGAAATCCATAAGAGAAAGCCTAGAGACACAATATATGCTATCTGTGAGCTTTGATGTTACAAATGATATCAGAGTTAGACATCAGGGGCGGTGTGCCCGCGAAAACGCTGGCCCGATGGATTATGAGATCCTACGTCGGTTGGAGAGGGTAACGATTGATTTTTGGCTTAGATATATTAAACCCTGATCAATCCAACCTTATTCGTTCGATCTGAGTTCGGGTTTGGTTTGAATAAATAAAATTTTTTATAAATTGGGTTGGTTAATGACTCGAACAACTCGAACCACACCAACCCAAAAAATTTATGTTTAGGTTGGATTGAATATGTCTCAGTCCGACCCGACCCAACCCATGAACATAAAGATCGAACACTAATTTGATCTAATTTTATACCTCGAGAATGATACGTTAAAGCTTTATGTAATTTAACCTAATTTGAACTACTTGTTGTGATGGTTGCAGCTGAAATGGAGTGGTGGAGCTGGATCTATAAATGTCAATGGAACTCGATACTTTCTAAGACAATGTCATTGGCACTCACCCTCTGAGCACACCATCAATGGAAGAAGGTTTGCCTTAGAAGCTCATTTGGTGCACCAAAGCCGAACTGGAAAAGTTGCTGTCATTGGACTTCTGTACAACATCGGACGACCAGACCATTTCTTGTCCAAAGTAACCCTCAAAACCTTAACTATTGTTTCAAAATTAGGGTTTGTTCTTCTACATGTTTGTCTTTGGAACTCATTTCCTTTTTGTATTTTTAGTTGGAAGAGTATTTGGAAGATATATCGGATTCAAGGGAATACGATAAATTGAATGTGATCGATCCATCGTTGTTGAAGATGCAAAGCAGTTTATATTATCGGTATATCGGCTCTCTTACCGTTCCTCCGTGTTCTCAAAATGTCCTTTGGACGATAGTGAGAGAGGTATTTTTTAATTCAACTTCTACGTCTTTGATCTCAATTTTACTCGGAATTGTATTTTCTATGGTTAAATGATCACTATCGTATATTTTTCAGATTAGGACGGTTGCACCGGAACAAGTGAAGTTGCTTCGTGTGGCTGTTCATGATGTAAGTGTGATTGTTTTTCATACGATAATGTTTTTTTTTTTTTTTTTGTTCTTTGGATTTTGTCTAATGTATCGTTTATATATGTAGGATTCGGACACTAATGCAAGACCTCTGCAACCTCTCAATGATCGAAAGATTCAACTACGAATAAAAAACTAATGGAGGAGAATTGATTGCAACTACTACATGGAATAAATATTTATTGTATTTTTCATTCCAAACACCATGGCTATCATGCCATATCTTTATTTTTTTATATGTTAACACATGTTATGAAATTTATAATAAACTCAATAATAAAAGAATTCTTGTTGTATTAAATTTTTGATGTTAACTTATTTGAGTTGATTATGATATGAATGGTTATCATACATTAATCGATTTGAATTGGTAGCCAATTGTTTAAACCTAGAAGTTATTGAAGATAGTAACTTTCCGCTCCTTTAAAAATTCCCTGTCATCCTATCATCGAGATGTAGCACTCGAGGAAAAAAAGAAAAAGAAAAAAAAAATTAAAGTTACAAAGGGGCAAATAGGTAATTTTTCCCTTCTAGCGGTCCAAAATTCTCGCAATTGTGTGAGAAAAGAGGAAAAGGGAGGAAGAGAGAGTAGAGAGAAAACCTAGAGAGAAGAAAGAAAGAATCATTTGAAAACTTATCGGACCACAGCTGGAAGTCGCTGCTAGCCACGATCTAATGACAAGGACTTCTTCTTGGAAGGAAGAAGAAGATGTTGGCGTTCAGAGTCCCATTTTCTGTCAAGAGATTGAGAAAATCGGCAAGGTAAGATCTTGATTGTTTTTCTCAAATCTAGAACTCTCCGTTGTGAATCAAGGTCTGAAATTTTGATATGTTCATCTAGAGGAATTCTGCACAAGATTCATGGAGGAAATTAGCCGGAATTCTGGTCCGAAGGCAAAGATCCGAGCCGATTTTCAAGAACGGAGGAGAGAGAAAAAATTTCGGCAAGTCATGTGTCAAACCGGCCCAATGAACCGCGACTGCAGAATCCGACCTGCGTGTGACACCTGCGACTAGACTTTGTCTGGGCATGTGACACCTGCGACTAGACTTTGTCTGGGCGCGTGAGGACGTGTGGCGGCACGTGGGAGTGCGTGAGTTTCTGTTTTCCGTCCGTCCAACTTCTGTTTGCCCAATTTCTGCCCCGATTCCAATTCTAACGATGTTTTTATGCGAATAGGGACCTAATTGGAGAAAATCAGTATTTTTGGACACCTTACGAGCATGGAAACGCTAGCGAAGGGGCACACGTCAACCAAGTAAGTCACCACCAGGTATTTAGGAAGAGGAAGAAATACTTGTAGCATTCGCTTGAATTGCATGCATGCTAGTACATTTGGCTTAGATTAGCTATCCATGAATGAGATTAGGCAGATTGATTGTTATGAGCGTATTTGGTGAATTATCTGGGTGTTGCTTGTATGCTTTAAGCTTCCGCTATATGCATATGTTCAATTCATGTTGAAATAGTGAACTCCACGTTTCGGGTACTTGAGGGATGACATCGCCCCGTTGAGTGTAAACTCTTCTTTCCGAGTGCATGATGGAGGTCATCGCCCCATTGAGTAAGCACAGATTATCACGGCAAAGAAATACCTTATGAGTGTTCTTAGACTACTAGTTGACCGAACGATGTCTATAGTTTCGTGGGGGGGACTAGAGGTCCTGATCAGTTCTTACTGCTCCTAGCCGTTTCGCATGGGAAATGTGTCCTCACGTAGTATACCCCATTAGTTGCATGGGAACGAGTTGGGTCGCGCCCCCCAAGAGGACTATTATGGGCTTAGGAGGTATTCAGCACACCCCTAGGCAAAATACCATGTAGTCTCAATTAGCCATGTAGAGGTAGCGCCTCGTAGAGAGATACCGGTCAGTCCAGCTTAGCATAAGGAACACTTGGGTATCAAATGAAAGGATGGAGAACCAGTGAAGCTCCAAAGAGCAAGTTCCGAGGGGCGAGCCCCAAAGAGACTAAAACTAGAACCTGACGTCCTTGAGCCAATTAGAAGACTGTGAGAATTCTGTTAAGATTAGATGCGATGAGAGCCTACAAGTAGGTGACTTATTGAGTATAATTTTTATACTCATTTCTTTCTACTTTTTTTTTTTCAGGTGTCGGTCGAGGTGGAGGAGCGTTCGAGAGCTGTACGGTCACACGGGTCATTCCGGAACCTCCGTCCTTTTTTGGTCTTTTGGAGTCTTTGTGTATTCCTTTCATATTTGTATTTCCTATTTTAAAATTTGTAATCCTTTTATATTATTTGAAATTTAACTTCTCTTTCCTCGATTTTAAGTCTTTAATGGAATTGCATCTTTTATTATTTCTTTCTTTTCTTTTAAATTCTTTATTTTTTTTTTTCTTTTCTTTTCAATTTCTTCTCGTGGGTCACAATTCGAGTTTCGAAGCTTCGAAAATTGAGTCGTGACACAGGATCACTCTCGTTCAAATGGGATGAATTCATTCATATACTTTGTTTTTTACTCGAGTGTAACATTGCAGCAATCGGTCGATAAGCCAAAATGGATATCAGTTCGTTTCCCTCGTGAATGTCATTGGTTGTAAATGAGTTTTTTTTTAACAAAATGTAAGCCAAAATGGATCTATATGTTGTTATAGTGCTAGATTTGTAGCTAAACAAGGATTTGAGAACCCGTGGATAGAAGCCCAAAATGTGTGGGCAAAACCCTAAACCCACCGCTAGCAAATATTGTCTGTTTTGTCACGTTACATATCGCCGTCAGCCTCACAGTTTTAAAACGTGTCTCCTAAGGAGAGATTTTCACACATTTGCAAGCAATGATTCGTTCCCCTCTCCAACTGATGTAGTATCTCACAATCCACTCCCCTTGGGGACCCAACTTCCTCACTAACATATCGTCCGTTATCTGACTCTGATACCATTCGTAACAGCTCAAACTCACCGCTAGCAGATATTGTTCGCTTTGACCCATTACGTATCGCCGTCAGCCTCACGATTTTAAAACACATCTACTAAAGAAACGTTTTCACATCCTTACAAGGAATGTTTGGTTCTCCTCTTCAACCAATGTGAGATCTCACACGTTCGACACTAAGCGTCTACAAAACATATCCTATCGAGAATTTCACACCTCTCCCCAGCATCGTTAAAGAAATGTTGAGAAAGGTTAAGAACTCACAATGACACGAATCACATCGAAAAAACTTATCTCATTTTACGGTCATTGGAAAAAGGTTAAGAACACTCGATGCATGCTAAAACTCGACTAACATGGATCATTCCTTAATACATAGGCACTCATTAAAGCACTTTGCACCTCTTCAATAGCCACTCGCCCTAAACCATAATGTGGCTTAGATTTTGATAGCCCTACCAAGATATTCCAGATGTCATAGACCATGATCGTTACAAGGCAACCACCTGTGCTCAACACTACCGAGCTAACCAAGTGTACTCAACTTTAACCCTAAGCCTTCTATTTCACCAAAAATGATACAACTATTCTTCATGTTCATCATTTCAATCCATTTTAAAATATTTCTTTAAGAATTTGGGGCAACCCACTTAATCTTTGCCTGATTTGATGAAGAACAAAAAACCCCAATTAAGAATGGCCAGTTATGTGCTATATAAACAGTCCACCAGCTCAATAGAACAAAGTTATGTGCTGATCAGCTCGACCGTGCTAATTGAAGGGACGTCGCATACAAGGGTCGGACGACTGGCCAATAAACTCGAGCAGCAGCTGCCAGGGAATGAGAACACGCTAACCATTGGTGTCCTAGAAGAGATGTGGATTGCTCTGAGTAACCGAAACAAATTTTGACTACCATATTCTAATGATTGCTCTCGTTCGAATGTTGTCTTGATTCATTTATGTGTATCACATTTACTCGTAGAATGATATCAAAAGGTAATTCCTTTTTGAAAGTGTACAGACACCCCACTTAAGGCTGCCTCATTCAGTGGAAAATACCACACATCACTCTAAAACCCACAATTATTTGAATCTTGGAATATTTTCTACATAATTCTATTGCTCTCTTTTTTAGAATTTAAATAAAGTAGACGGTGATCTCACATCGATTGAAGAGAAGAACGAAACACTTTGTAAGAATATGGAAATCTCTCCCTAACAGACACATTTTAAAATCGTGAGGTTGACGTCGATAAATGGACAATATCCGTTAACGGTAAGCTTGGGCTGTTTACAAATGGTATCAGAGCCAGACATTAGCGGTGTGTAAGCGAGATCCCACATCGGTTAAAGAGGGGAACAAAACATTTCTTATAAGGGTGTGAAAACCTCTCCCTAACAGACGCGTAAATCGTGAGGCTGACAACGATACGTAACGAGCCAAAGCGAACAATATCTACTAGCGATGAACTTGAGTTGTTACAAAAATAGTTGAGAAATGTCAATATCGTAGGCTATGATATTATATCTTAGGACATATCATCTTGAAAGCAATTGATCAAAGTTGTTCTTTTTTAAGACTTTATGAAGTCAACCAATATGTCAACTTGAGCAAATTTCAAAAACCACTAACCAGCTAGACGTGTCTTCAACTTTGGAAAAAGAAGCATCCTCTTTTCATCGACTCTTATGGATGAGATATCGACTCTACACTTTTCAATGCTAAAAAGATTATCTGAGAAAGTGTCATCACAACATGAGTAACGACTCAATTTAAATAACTTTTATGAACGATAAAGGACTCGATAAACCTCGACAAGTTATACTGTTCTTTTCGGTAGCTCAATCATAAGAGTTTCATGGTTAAACGTGCTATATTTGAAGCAATTCTATGTTGGGTGACCTCCCGATGAATTTTCCTAGAATGCATGTGAGTGAGAACAAAGTATGCTGGAATGACTCATGTTGGTCGGTGAGAATAGTCTTCACTCTTAAGAAGTAAAGAGTAAGTAACGTGATCAAGTGCTGAATCCAAATTCCAACTCCTGGACATGGATCGTTACAATTTATATCATGATGTGCGGGTCCTAACAGATATAAAGTTTTGTAGGATTAGATTGTAACTCGAGTTCGAGGAATCTTATCATCTCCCGTGTTTACTCGACCCTTGGTGTATTATTTTTGTCCCAACACATGGCATTAGAGAGCAAAACCTGATGAGGAAAGGAGAGGTGGTTTAGGGTTTAGGGTTTGTACCTGAATTTCCCTATTTATAGTGGCATTGATATCAAATCCATTAGAGTTAATTGGGTGACCAATAATGATTTGGCACCCCACGTTTGCTTCCCTCTCTTAATAGCGCCTATCATTGTAGCCAACGATGATGCACGACAACCATGTTGGACGCACCTCCGACATCCTTTCACTTTAATCACGACATTACCCCCTACATTTATACCATTCTTTTCATAGGATTAGTAAGTGTTCAAATTGTTGTCACTTGTTTATCACTTACCTCGATTCGATTCAGTAAGTGAGTTCATTGGTGTAACATCGTGTTATTTTGAGAGGAAAACCGTGTTTCTTTCTTGTATTTGAGTGATCATATGTCTTTTTTTGTTTATCGCAAGTTATCGGGTTTTGATATTTGGAAGTTAATTTGCTCGACTTATCCCTCTACGAGATTAGTGCTCAAACTAAGCACACTTAATTTTGAAGTTCGTGTAATTGAGTCACTCAAAAAGAAAAATGCTCATTGCTAGCATAACACAAGTCTTAGAAAAATTTCCAGGAGGTCGCCCAACATAAAATTACTTTGAGCAAAACACGCTTAACTATAGAATTCTCATGATTAAGCCACGGAAAAGGAAAGTGCACCTTGTTGATATAGGTAGTGGCTTTCAATTTTTTTTTTTTTTTTTTTTGTCTTTCTTAACCATCCTATTCTCTAATCACTCTCATCCAAATGTGATATCTGTTTATTCATGTACTCCTCATTTACTCAGATGTCACAGTAATCATGGAACATCTTCCTAGTTCCTACCAGGAATGTTGGAATCACAATGCACAAATGTGATGTCCCACCTTGGTTGGGGAGGAGAACAAAACACCATTTATAAGAGTGTGGAAACCTTCCTCTAGACGCGTTTTAAAAGCCTTGAGTGAAAGCCCAAAGAGAACAATATCTACTGACGGTGGATCTGGGCCGTTACAAATGGTATCAGAGCTAGACACCCTTTTCGCTGTTCTCCGAAGGGGGGTAGACACGAGGCGATGTGCCAGTAAGGACGCTGGCCCCCAAGAGGAGTGGAGTGTGACCTCCCACATTGGTTTGGGAGGAGAACAAAATACCATTTATAAGGGCATGGAACCTTCCTCTAGCATACGCGTTTTAAAGCCTTGAGGGAAAGTCCAATGAGGACAATATCTATTAGCGGTGGATCTGAGCCGTTACAAATGGTAGCAGAGCTAGACACCAGACGATGTGCCAGCCTTCTCGCTGTTCCCTGAAGGGGGTAGACACGAGGCAGTGTGCCAGTAAGGACGCTGGGCCCCAAAGAGGGATGGATTGTGACCTCCCACATTGGTTGGGGAGGAGAACAATACACCATTTATAAGGGGTATGGAAACCTTCCTCACACGCGTTTTACAGCTTTGAGGAGAAGCCCGAAAGGGAAAGCCCAAAGAGACAATATCTGCTAGCGGTGGATCTGGGTCGTTACAAAAGACAAATTCTAAATCTATGGTCTCCCATTTAAACCCAATTGTGATGAACAAAGATCAAAACAACAATGTAGAATTTCCGGGATGGGTAATTTCACAGGAACTCAACTATGAACACACAGATGAAAAACACAAAATTTTCTCAACTCAATCATTCAAATCAATTTCAAAAGACAACTCCTAAGATTTGTGGCCGACCCACTTAACCTTTGCCACTAAAAACAACTCATATAAAGCAATACAAACACTCCTTCCTTCATCAACACAAACATTCACTCTCAAAGGCATCCTTCAAAATAGTAAATTATTCATTGTTTTCCCCTTCTTTTGATTACAATTCATGCAAAACCCATAAAGCTTTAAACTTTGTGTGATTCTTTTTTGCAGCTGAGAAGATGAAGATGAGACGTGTAGCGGTTGGCGTAGTGATGTTGTTCATGATTATCAACACTTTGTTTGTTGCTGATGGAAGGCACTTGAAGTTGCAACAACAAAGGGATGATCACCAAAACTTGGAACCCAAAAAGCACTATGAAACTAATGAATACAATCACCATGGATGCTATAGAAGTGACTATAATTGTTGGAGCAACAGAAAGGAGACAAGGGAATAGTGCTTCTTTTCTCAATATATATATATATATATATATATATAT
The DNA here is from genome assembly GCF_002806865.2 of Cucurbita pepo subsp. pepo. Taxonomy (NCBI): domain Eukaryota; kingdom Viridiplantae; phylum Streptophyta; class Magnoliopsida; order Cucurbitales; family Cucurbitaceae; genus Cucurbita; species Cucurbita pepo. The sequence goes on along the minus strand of NC_036639.1, from coordinate 11,760,642 downwards.
GTATATGTATATGTTTGTTTATGCATGTATGTTTTGTTCATGTTTTGTATAAGTTTAATACCCATTTTTCTGGCTGGCTAGGGTTGGCTTAGAAAGATGGTATCTAACGAGGATGTTTGGTATGTAATATATATTTGTAGGTTAATAATGAAGGATGCATGCACACCATGTGTATTTACGTTATGGTTTATAGAGTTGTTTTATAGGCTATACATTACTTTATATCTCTATTCTTTTCGTTCTTCGAGCTCTCTCGTATTTGGGGTTCGATTAGATCTTAATGAGAGATTGATGGAACAAGATAATCGTTCATTTTTTCTCTCCTAAAAATTGGATATGAACGTGCACACAACCAAAGATTGACGAAAATAAGTATTTATAATTTTCGGGAATAGAATTTCGCATCGAATTTATTGTTAAGCTTAAAAATACATTTTTTTCTTAGGATACAATTGTATATACATAAATTTATTTAAAACAACTCGAAACAACCCACCAAAAAAAAATTATGGTTGATGAATTGGGTTAGGTTTATGTGATGTCCCACAGTAGTTGGGGAAGAGAATAAAACACCCTTTATAAAGGCGAGTAAGCCGACGCGTTTTGAAGCTTTGAGGGGAAGCCCGAAAGGAAAATCCTAAAGAGAACAATATCTGCTCGCGGTGGATCTGGGTTGTTACAGTTTATTATATTAGAAAAGTCGTTTGGGTTGGACCTAAAAAATGTCACGACTCGACTCGACTCAACTCAACTCACCCCTATCAATTACATTAACTATTATATTTTATAGTACAACAAATGTAATTATAAGAATTTCAAACATTCAATCTCAAGAAAAATAAAAATAATAAATGTCAATTATAATTACGATTAAACTATATTTATGCTCGTTATGATATCATACTACGTGTCAACCACATTCAATCAAATTCTTAAATATTCATGATTGCATAAGTTACACAAATTTCCTCGAATTAGAAAATATATTTGAACACGAATATTCGTTTTTCATAGTTGCATTTTGTATTCAAAACATAGCTTTGAACTTGTTTGGGTGCATTGGTTGATATCTGAGGGACTTCCTAATGTTTAATTTGTCTTTGTTCTTTGAGTTATTTACATGTTCAAAGTCTTTAGCTTTTATAAGTGATTAATAACTATATTATTACATCATTAACAATGACATACCACTAGTATATTATTTGACAAATGAGATCTACTTTAAGCTAAAATTTATAATTAGAATAGCAATTCATTTGAGTTGTTAGGTATTTGTTCGGAGACCTCTTAGTCGATGACTTATGTCTTAGCAATTCGTGGCATGCTTATGTCGAGAATTGATTAATTGTTGTAATAGACTTATAATGCGACACTTGAGTAAAAGAGAGATACATGAATGAACCGACACCACATTCGAAGGAGAGCGATCTTGAGGATGGTATGGTTAAAAAAGAATCTTAAAAAATTGAAAATCACTACCTATGCCAACAAAGTGCACTTTTCTTTTCGGTGGCTCAATCATAGAAATTTCATAGTTAAACGTGTATTATTGGGAGTAATTCTACGGGGGTGATCTCCAAGAAATTTTTCTGGGATATATATAAGTGAAAACAAAACATACTGAAAGAACTCGTGTTGGTTTGTGGAGATAGTTTTCACTCTTTAAATGCGAGAAATGAGTAAAGTGACCATGTCACAGAAGATTAAGGGGAATGTCGGGACTTAACCTAAACAAAAACCTAATTTATCTTATATTATATTTATAATTAATAATATATATTAAACTTATTAGTGGAATTCTCCTATTTAAAAAGATGAATACATGATATTAAATTTATATAGTGGAAATTTCCTATTTATCCTCCAAAGGAGAAAATAATTTCCATGAACTCCATCATTAAAATGGAATTGAAAAGACAACTTTTTAAAGCAATATGGGGAAGCCACTTAGTTTTGTCTAAGTTGGTGGCAACCCCATTTCCATAATCTCAACTCACAAAACCCTAAAACCCTCTTCTTCAAATACTTAGTCCATTCATCTCCCCTTCCATAACCCCAAAACCTTCACAAAATGTCTTTTCAATTCCATTTTTGAAGCAACACAGAGCTTCAAAGCCAAAGGTTTTGTGAAAAATATGAGAAGAAACGTGTTGGTGATTGGGTTTGCTATTGGGGTTTTGCTTGTTTTGAGCTCCTCTTGCTTGCCTGCAGCTGATGCAAAGCAACTAAAATGGCGGCTGAATGAAGATGGCAAGGCTGGCCATGTTGGTCGTTATCCAGATCAAAGTGGTCGGAAGAACCATCATTTTATCCCAAGAGATGCTTTCAATAACTATGGTGGGAGTGATAATGGAGGTGGCTAAAACCCTTCTTGGCTCTTTGGTTTAACTCTTTTTTGTTTTTTGTAATGTGTTTGAAACAAAACATCCTTGGCCTAGAATGCCTCATGGGATGTATGCTAAAGGTTTGGTTTTGGTGTATTTTTATGCGTTTTGGTCGAGTTTTGCATGTTTTTTGTTGGATACGAGTTTGATTGTGATATTTGTATGAGAGATTTTGTAAGTAATTTAGTGTGTTTGGATTTTGTTTATCACAAACCGTTCTCATTTACACTAGAATTGCCGGAACAAATATGCCTTTTTTTATTTTTTTTTATCACGTAACATCCAAAAGTTACATGAATGAACTAAGACCACATTCGAATGAGAGTGATTCTGAGAATGGAATGACTAAAAAATACTTAAAAGAATTGAAAGTTATTACATATACTAACAATGTGATTTTTCTTGTCGATGACTCAATCATAACAACTTCATAGTAATTCTATGTTTGATGACCTCTTGAATTATCAAAACACGAATAGCAAACGACAAATGAGAAACGAAGAAACAAAATCGCAAGCAAGGACAAGGAGGCTTTCAACGGTTGGCAAAGAAATGGTTTAAAGTTGAAACTGATTCATAGAAAAGCAAATAAAAATGACCTTTTAAAGCTTAGATTGGTAGATTTGTAGTAAGAAACCACACACATGAGGAAGCAATATAATTGGACAAAAAATGGGTGATATGATTGATGAAAGGTTTGAAGAACAAGTGGGATCTTTTAATGATTATTTGTGAATGAATAAATTTAAGGTATAATGTATAATGTGTTGTGATATCAACATGCATTGTGAATAGGGAAAGGAAAGGCCACATTAGCAGCTAATTGGTAACCCCTTTTGCCTACCTTTGCTTTTGTCCAAAATTACAATCTATTTAATGTCACCATTACAAAGGTGGTTATAAACTCATTGGATATATGGCTTTAGTTGTTGACCATACGTATAACATCAAACCACTTTTTCGAAAAAATATTTTGAATAACAAATTTCTTTAGTTCTATAATCAAATCGAACTAATCAAATCTAACCTCTCAGCCTCGACGTGAAGTTGGAGTTAGCCTCTCAAAGGTCACGTGCCACTAGATCCAAAAGAAGAAAAGTATAAGATTCTTAAAATGTTGAATCAAGTTAGATACATGAAAAGCAAAGCAAGCATAGGAGTTTTATTTTTGTTCTAAAGTTTTTGTTTTTAGTTGTTGTTTTGCTCAGTTACATTTCACTTTACGTCAAACTCCTGTGTATTTCATTCAAGTTTCCCAATGAATTAAGCTCCTTTTTTGGGATTCAAAGATATGAATGAATATCCCAAGTAAGAAGAAAGAACTTTTTTTCAACACAAAGCATCATATACTTAGATCAGCATAATATGTGTAACATCCAATTCCTAAAGGCTTTATTTAAATAAATAAACAAACAAAAGAAAAGAAAGCCCAAATTTTCATTAATGGAAAAACTATGGAGCAACATGATCAATTTAAATAAAATCATTGAAAAGAAAAGACTTACTTTAACAAAATTCAGAAGTTGTAGTTGTACTTAACAGTCACTGACTCACCATGGCTAAAACAAACAATAAATTCCAAAAGAAAGAAAATAAATCAAAAGAAACAGTAGTTATAATGGGCAGTAAAATCCAGAAACAGTTGAAAGTACAAAAATTATTCTCAAGACACATAGGGTTGCTCAACCCTTCAGTTTTCTGTGTCAATCATGCAGCGAAGAGACAGGCAGGCACAGGCAGTAGCATTGGAAAAGATGGAATGTACAAAGTAGAGACTTACAGAACGCTGGAGAGAATATATTCAATTAGAGCTGCGGAAGTCATCAGCAATGGCCTCTGATTGTGGTAGGACGTCCCTTTGGAAACGGTGCTGCATTGTTCTTTCAAAATCAACTTCTGCTGTAGCTTTCTATCTGTTGGGTTTCACACAAACACAATCATCAATAATAGTCATAAAGATTGTGAAATAGATACCTGTAATATGGAGAGCTGGCTATGGACTCTGGTCTGTCCCTGCTTTCTGAACCATCGATCATGTGCTCGTGATTCTAGTTCCAATTTCATTTAGAAAGAAAGATAACTCGATAGATAAAATACTAATAATTCTTCTTCGAATGTCGATCCTTCTAATTTCAATACTATATACTTAACGAAGTAAAGTTTCATTTAAGAATCCAACTTTTCTAAAGTTACACTTTTCCAGCATTCAACCAAATATGTAGAATTCATACATGTCCCCCATCAAACCACAGTGATAGATAATGTCTATCCCAAATTTCCATTTTTGAAACCAATGGAGTTTTGTGGGCTGATTTGTTAGTAATAATGGAACAGAAATATGTTAAACGATGGCATCATCAACCAATTCTTTGCCAATGCTTGGTCCTGAGCTTTTATCATTAAAAGAAATTGGTGAGCCAAATTACCCCACAAAATCATGGATCATTTGGCCTCCATAGTGGCGTATTAGTTGGTCATCTTGTTGCTGCAATTGGTGATGCTGCTGTTGATGGTGGGCACTCTCAACTCGGTGGCGAAGTCCTAATGTTAGAGAGACAGATCCAAGTCCTCCAACCTCAGCCGGACTGGCTCGATATGGCATGAACCCCATCAATTCCCCTTCCATGTTGGACTGAATCCCTTGGTCCAATTTGGATTGTTTGTCTTGATCACACTGTTGGTTGCTACTGCCTACTCCATTTCTATCGCCACTTGAGGAATCCACCCCCAAGCACTGCAGATGATGACTGGCAATTTCATTTACAACACCATGGTTTTTTAGAGGCTGTTGTTCACTACTGATCCAACCGGCTGTGTTTTCTATTGTAGAACTACCATCTTTCGTACCATGGCTTTTGTTGTTCATTTCGGCCATGCCCTTAGTTTCCAGCATGTGTATCTCTTCAACCATTGGCTTCCACACTCGCACTCGAGCATTTATGAACCAATTTGACACCTGAATTATGTGGTCACATTGTAATCATCATCCAATCAACACCATGACAATATGTGATAAATCAAGCAATACTTGTATTTAAACGATAATTGCAAGGTGAAAAGCTGCAAAATTTGATCTCATATACCAATAATTTGAGGAAGGGCCACGGCATCCTACTTAATGCCACAGAGCAAGCAGAAGGAAGCAAAATAGCAAAACAAACTATACTAACAACTTAATTAAACACCACCTTCCACCAAAAAGAAGTCTAATAATGAAAATAAAGAGTTATAGCCCCACGAATAATTATTGATTAGATAAGAAATCGATAATTGATAAAGTACTAACAAGTGATAACCAAGAGTTGACCCTACCTGATTACGAGACAGGCCTGTTTGAGTGGCTAACATGTGCTTATCTGTGTCTGTGGGGTACCTGGAAAAAAAAAAGAAGATGCAGAGAAGTAATCAAATAACTTGAAGTAAGAAACTTCTCAAGTCAGCCCTGAAGTAGTAATCTAAGAGAAAACTTACGGGTGAAGAAAATGCTCAAAGAGCCAGGCTCTAAGAATTGCCACAGCACGTTCTGGAAGACCTCTCTGCGGCCTCCACACATGTTGGGATTCGAGGAATCCCATATTGACCATGCCAGATTTTTGCTTTTGGAAGCTCTGTTCCATGTATTTCAACCTAGCCGAATTTGCATCACCTTTGCTGCCGCTTGTCCCAGCGGAGGGGGATGGCAAATCCTCACCTAATACCTTCCTCAGATACTTCAATTGTTCTGAGATGGCGTTCTTCAGACAGCGGAAGTGCCTAGAGACTGTCTTGAGCGCCAGGGAAATATAGGGTGTGGCAGAACTAAGACCAGCTACTGATTCAAAGGATGAGACTACCATTTGCATTTGCTGATGATATTGTTTGTATCTTCTGCAAACCTTTTAATACGATGGAAAATACATTGTAGATGTTACTAGAAGTGAAAAAGGAAAAAAGCAATCTAAAAACTCTAATCTTGACTTGCAAGTTGCAGTAATACAAAATTATATTACAGTCTAGAACACAAAAAGTGGAAAATTTTCTATTGATTTAACTAAGTTAAGGAATCAATATATGAGTGGAAAATAACAGGAAGATGTTAGCCAATACATTCAGACCGCGCCAACAATGGCAAAACAGCTTCAGCCATTCGCCATTTAGAAATAATATGAGCACTAAGAAACTAAAAAAAATGCATTAGATCAAAACTAAAACTGAACAAATAGATCAAGTTATAATCAAGTGTTCTAATGCAACGAACCTCCTCTAGGATATATAGAAGCTTCGCTTTCTTTTGCTGATACTCTGGTTGATGAGATTCAGAAGAGATGCTCCCAACTCCACTAACATTTGTCTCGTTCGAACCACAGAACGTAGAGGCTTCAGCACATGAACTATTCTCTTTAACAACCTCGTTTCTAAATGCACTATGGACCGCTGAGGGACCAACTTCCCCAGATGTCTTCTCAAATACTTCATATGGTTGGACAAACTTTTGACCATTCGAGCCACAAAATTCGTCCAACAATAATTGGGCTGGCTTCAAGAATTTTGAACTCTTTAAAATGGTCGCATAACCAGTAAAGGGACCAAGAGGCCCTGTGTTTCTATATGTGTTCATAGGAGCTCCCATCGCGTCTTGAAGAGATTTCCCATGATTTTTATTGCCAATAGATGTTGGGTTTGGTAATCTACAAAAACTCTCAGATTTGCCAGATTTGGATTCTTGTGGATTTTTCAACACGGTCATATTTTCCTGTAATTCCTCTGATTCTTCGAACTGTGCGGTGGGTAATTTAGATGGCGGATTCGAAGAAAGCGACAGAGATAGACCTTGTGGATTGGAATCACTCATAAAAGTTCTCAATTCTTGCCCAGTTTTTCTTGCAATTGAACCCAATTCGCCAGTCCAGCTGCGGCAGTTATAGAAAGTTCTATCTGTCCAAGAACCAGTACTGTCATAAGGCAACACATTTGGCTGATCCCTGTACACAGGAAGAAGAGCAAGCTCATTTCCACTGCCTTCACAAGAACCAGTTTGGTTAATTTCAGTGAAATTATGCTGCACGATGGATGTCATTTCCATGTCCTGAGTTCCAATAGAGGCTGAAGTAACACCCTGAAGACTATTTTGGTAAATTGGAGGCAAATGCAATTCTCCTGCTACACGCTTTTGTCCATCCTGAATGAATGCTTCGTTGGATGGATTGTTAAAAGAGGTTGAAGTTTGGAATCCAATGCAAGTTGGCTTCAGTGAATATACAGTAGAATCCGTTACTTCCTCATTCAACATTTCACCTCCCAAAGAATTACTTCCACAGTTCACCACCCAATCTCCCAAAGAATTATTCATAATTTCGCCAGAGGCTTTCAACAAAGAGTTGGCAAAAGAACCCAACGAAGCATCTGCCAGAATTTGCCTACTGCATTGAGCAGGGTCTTCTGGCTCTTGACGCAACATTATGTGCCTTTGGTCCGATAAAACGTTGGAATCCCTTGAAAAATTAATCATCTCTGCCGGAAAAGAAGACAAATCATGAGGCAAAATCGCGTTCTTATTAAAACTTTGAATTCGAACAAGATCCAGATCAAGCCCCGAATGCTCCGAGTTCTGAAAACCCAATTGTTCGCCAGAGTTACTGGATAATTCCCCCACTACTCGCAAATAATTCTGCGGAACTCTTAGCTTATCACGCCGGCTTTGTTGAGCAACATGCTGTTCAAACCCATAACTATGTTCCATCCACCTAATTTTTCCAATATCCACAATATCACTAACACCACATAAAATTGCTTCAGTCCCCCCAAATTTCCCGACGTTAATACACCATAGAACGAGAAACCCAAACAAACAACAGTGTGGTTACCATCAGAGCCTGCAACCAAGTTGAAGATGAAAATCTCCAAACCTGCAAGACATTACCCATAATACAATCCATCAAATGTACTCGAAACTCCAAAATCATGAAAGGAAAAAAAAAAAACAGCGAGAAATCCAGGGAGAAACGGCAGCACAACACGAGAAAAGATGAAATCAAACTATAGAAAGACTAGGGCTCAAATTAGAGAAAGAGAGAAGCGTACGTAAAACGGTCTCAAATCTGAATTCAATAAGATAGCTCTCATGTTGCTCTCTCTCCCTCTCTCTCTCTCTATCTCTCTTATTGAGTCTGGTAAAATCTACCCCTCTACCTCTGAAGTCGCGATAACTAGGCAATAATTATCCACAACGCTAGATGAACAGTGCGGAATCCCACACAGTGTCGGTAAAACCTTCACCAATGGAAATCCCCCACTCTTTAACTATTTATTATTATATTACAAATAATGATAGCCTAATGAAGCTCACACGTAAAACTCTACCTCCAACCTAAACTTTCCTAGCCCGCACCACTAGCCTCGATCAAGCTTCTACTCCAAGTCTTCTCTGAAACCCTAGGAAACTCCAACGGAACATGCAGAACGAAAATACCTCCTCCTCCTCCATGAGCCGAATTAATGGAGGAAGCTCATTCACAGAGAGCATCAAAAATCGTATATCCGTCAACAAAATCAAAAGCACAAAAAAATCGAAAAAACTAAATACACACACACACACACACACACATTCATCTTCGCTTCAACAATTCAGNCGCAACAGACAAAAAAAAAAAAAAAAAAAAACGAAACTACAAATCTCATCGTCATTACACTATACGAAAGCAAGAAAACAAAACCTAACGGAAAGCAGATCGTCTTCTTCTTCTTCTTCTTCTTCTCTTCTTCTTCAATTTCCACTACTGGCTCTTCTTATTCTCGTTGCAGGTATAAACGTCTGCTAAGGAAAGATAGTTACAAAAGTTAGTTCAAGAGAGAAATTAAGGCGTTCTGGCGGCGGAGATGACGGTGGCGGGAAGCGCTCGGTGAGGAATTCCGGCGGGGGACTTAGGGGGACAAATAGGGACGGGTGGAGAGAGGTTTTGTAGAACAATGATTGTGAAAAAGCAGAAATCTCGCCGTCAAGCTTTTAACGGTAAGAGCGCGGGTAACTGTTTTCTAGAGACGTTCCATAAAGTGTTGAATTAGCCGTTATATTTAACGGCAGGATTAAAATAATATATATTTATTTACATGACGATGAGTATACGTATACATCCGCCCAAAAAATTTGCAGTGTCGGTCCACAGCATAGTCGCCTGCCGGTTACAATAAATGCCACTGCGACGTCCAAGTATTTACTAAAATGCCATTAATCGATGTGCAATTTTCCTATTATTTTTTCTTATTAAATTATTTTTTAAAATTATAATTTTTATTAAAATTTCCTAAATAATTGATGTTCTAATACATCTTTCGAGCTGATGTCTAAACAGATACTCGATCCAACGGCCCTAAGATTGAGAGAAAATGACACGGTTGGGAATAATTTAGCAATTTGAGCTCGCTTTTACGATGAAGCTCGAGTCGCTTTTTTTTTTTAATAAAATTCAAATCTAGGGTTTGTTGTCGAGGTCGATGTGGGAGAGTACGTCTGACTTTATTGCTACTGTAAATTTGCTTTGTAATCTTCGAGTTTTCTTACCAGCCACCTCTGTCTTACGACGTGACAACATTTCTACTATTTCATTGGCTAGCATTCTTATTCATATACACGATCGCTTCCAACGATCAAGTTATTGATTTTTTTAGTAAACTACTCTTTCACACATCTTTCTCGACTTGTTATAGTAAATATCACCTCCGAGCTCGTTGTTATCGAAACATATGCGTCTTTTAGTTATGGGACCGTGGGCTTGCTCGTAAAGGCTTCCTTATTGATCATTGAAGGACATGTCTTCCTTCTTACCCCATTGAAGGCCACCCTTTGATCCATCACTTTGGCACACAAGATCTTGTCATCTCAACTCACCACCATGGGAGAACTTTGCGGAGTAATTATAAAGAGGTTCAGTACCAACAACGTCGATAATATCAACCAAAGTTTAAAACTTTTCTCTCGAACATAATAATATTTCCAACAAAAAAATAATTTTTTTATCGACTGTCTCGTTTCTATATATACCACAATATTGTCAACTCGAGCCCACAAAATAAAAAGAACGGAGTAAAGCGATGAGTTCATTGGTCGTGGATTAGAACTATTGAATCCAATGCTCTAATCATAGATGGCATCAAAGTACACGAGAATCTCTCAAGATAAGGAGCGGTTGTTGGCAAGCAACTAAGAAGAAAGATAGATAAATGGAACGTACCGTGTAGACAGAATTTTATGGCGAAAAATGCTTAAAAGAATTGATGAGCTAACAGGACGTTTCGTAACTTAAAGGGTTTTTTTTTTATTTATAAATATATGATAATTAACTTTTTATTTTATGTTATTTATTCTTTATTAAAAAAAAATAAAATGAAATAGTAAGAGAAAGTACAGAACTAGTCGAGTGTCAATCCAACGGTCAAGGACGAAGTATCCATAGATCAGCTCACAAAAATGCCAATGGGATAAAACCAAAAGGTGGTCCCACAACGGAGTTGATCACAGACCATCAGATTAAGATCAGATGGTTGGTGACAATTGTGTAAAATAACGGGCATAGACATTTGAGCCATGCTGGGTGACAGTCCAATCAGAGTCGGGAGGCGCTATGTAATTTGGGGCTGTCACAGTACTGTCAGTCCTACCTGGGTCACCCACGTGGTCTTGGGATTCTTCTTCTACCAGACGCCCACCAAAAAGAGAAAAAAGAAAAAGAGAAAAAAAAAAAACAATATTTATTTTTTTTGGATAAATAGAAGGCCACGTGGCGAGCATCTGATGCAGTGATTTTAATCGTCCCCCACATTCGCGTAACGCCTACAAATGCAACGTTACCACCTCATCAACGGCAAAATGGAAGTTTGGTTCTCAAAAAAACTTTTAATTCCTCGTTGACCACAAACCAATAAGATCGCCTGACTTTTGTAACCACCATTATTATTACATATAATTTGTTCTTTATTTATATTTTATTTTTATAGATGGAATATTGGTGAAGGTAAATATTTTTAAATAATCATTTAATTATCTATTTTAAATTTCTTTAACCTTATAAATACAATATTTTATCTATGTTCTTTTTTTCTTTTTTTTCTTTTTTTTTTTTGAAATATAAAACCAAACTAAAATATTCCATAATTTTCATAAATAAAGCCAAAATTTGAAAATTAAAAAAAAAAACAAATTTTTAAAAAGTTTATAAAAACTATTTTTGTTTTTAAATTCAAGCAAATTTGGCATTTGATAGCCTCCAACGTTCTTGGCATCATTTATGACATGATCACGTTACTCACTCATCACTTCCAAGAGTGAAGACAATCGCCACAGACCATTACGAGTCATTCCAACATTTTTGTTCTTGTTCACATGCATCACCGAAAAATTACTAAGAGACCACTCAACATAAAATTGCTCATAGTAAAGCACGATTAATCATAAAGTTGTTATTGTTGGATGATGAAAGTCCCACGTCGGCTAATTTAGGGAATGATCATGTGTTTATAATCAAACAATACTCTCTCCATTGGTGTGAGACATGAGAGCTTATGCTCAAAATGGACAATATCATATCATTATGGAGAGTCGTGATCATCTAACAGTTTTGATTCAAACGCGTCTTGAATAGAGGCATAGGGTTTATAATAAATGAAAGGGCAATCCAAATGGGATTTGGTTGTCTGATTTTTGTTGATATAAATGCAAGGCAGCTACCAACTCGACAAACCCTCCAACACCTTCTCCCCCACCTATAATTATTCAATTCACACTCTGTCTTTTTTTTTCGTATATATATAACAGTGTCGTAACCAAAATATATATTTTAAAATTAATAATAAATTCAAGTTGATTCCGTTCGACCCAATTTTGTTTTAGAAAAATTTATGAAACGACTCCGTTCTTAAAATTTTCATTTATTTCCAGACCCAAACTTTATGGATTAGGTTGGGTCGATTAAGTTATTCGAACGAGTGCACGTAAGTGAAACAATTATTTTCTAGAACTTTATTACCTTTTTCAAATATTACTACAAAATAAGGTTTTTTTTTTTATAATATCACATCACAAGCATAAAGTGTAATTTTATTTTTAAAAAATTCAGAAATTAAAAGAAAAACCAAAATAAATAAATTATTTTTTAAAATTTCACTAATTAAAGTATAAATGTAAAATAATTAATAATAATGAGAAGAAAAAAAAGAAAGAGCAAAAAGAACAATCAAGGATGACGACAGCCCTGGAAAGATGACGTAATCACATCACGTCACTACAGAACCCGACCTACATCCACACCCTATATCATCTCCTAATGCTCTTGGGGCCTTATTCATGATGTCCCTTTCACCTTTTATTTACCCCTCATTTTCACTTTAATTACTCAACTGCCATTACTTATGTATTTTTTTTTCTACCAATTGACCAAAATAACCCTCCTAACACATGTGGGGCATGTAAATTTCCATCATTTTTCGGTATAGCGATAGGGTTATCGATGATGCTACCAATTATATTCGTGTCGTTATCTCAATTTTTATTTTTGTTACTCGATAGTTCTTAATGTTGGCCTTTGCTAGAATTTTCTAGTTTGACACGCTTTATTCGTCGTAGCGATGATAGGGTTTTTTTAGGTACTCGGTCTCGGTATAGGCTTTGTGGGTAATATCTCTAAGCACTTCTTTATTACTTGGTTAAAAATTCGAGATAAATTATATACCTATGATCGGCTACACATATGAGATTCTCTCTATTCCTATGACTAGTGTATTATGTTTCGATGTAGCTGAATCATTTGTTATAAACCCTATGCCTCTATTCAAGACAATCACATGACCGTTCATATGTTTCGATGTAGCTGAGGCATAGTGTATTATGTTTCGGCATATATATATATAAAATTGATTGGAAAAATAAAATAAATATAAGGCAATCACATGACCGTTCATATGTTTGAAGAAACCAAATAAAGAAATTTGAAAAGCAAAAATGATGTAGGGGCCCCTACATTTGTGGGGCACTTGGGTGGGACATTTAAATTTTGAAAGGAAAATAAATTATAATTTTTTTTAATAATTTATTGAGCACACATTAATAAAAAAAAAAAAAAGATTATAACTTGGGCCGGCCCACAAGTTCGTAAAAAAAGTTTATATTCCTTTTATGCCCTTCATTTATTATGTAATTCCTATTTTACCCTNTTTTTTTTTTTTTGTCAAAAGTTTGAATTTTTTTAAGATTAATTTATTAATTCTAATTATATTTTCCTAACTATGTAATTTTTTCTTGTCCCCTTTATGATCGAACACGAACCTTCGCTCGTTTGTCTTATTTTTCGTGTTGTTTTCTCGTACCGTCTCTTTAGAGAAGAGGATGAACTTTATCACGTATCTCTTCCTACGAGAGTTGTTTTCTCTTATTAAGAAAGAAGAGGAACTTTCTCTCGTTTTTCCTATTTCTCGTATCGTCTTTTCCTCGTGTCTAGAACGAGTGTCACCAATATTCGATCGACGCTAAAATGCATTAGTGTTACGTACATCTCTTATTCGATATAAGATCAAACTTCTTTCGAAGCAACTGAAATGGCCAAATAGACTCCTCTTAAAGCACGAGTTAAAGAATCCATAGCACACGAAAAGCCTTCTCAAGTACAAGACAATCAATTTCGTTCGACCGTTGCGAGTATGTAAGGTCAGGCTAGGACTTCGCAAGACCACGTTTAAAACCGAGTAAGTAGTATCCTTTTGCTTTACAATATGGTTAGTACAATACACCTAGAGCTTATATAGTCGAAGACATCGAAAAACGCATACCCACACACCTACACCTTGTCTCATAGCCTCCATTTTTTGCTCTTTTCTGGGTTGCAGAGATGGAATGACAATGAACAGTACATGAACAAGGAAAATATTTGGGTTCAATACCAAAGCACAATGGTGGTTTCACATCTGTATGCCAAACAAGTCAGTGGGTAACCAAGATTTCACATTCCTAACTTCCTAATATAACTAGAAATTCAATCACATAACTGTGGGCAAACATACAAGCATGTTACTGGTTGTAGATTTGAAGGACGATGTTGTCGGGGCCGAGCATGTATCCTTCGATTTGTTTTCCCTTGGGTATGGATAAATGGCTGCCAATTCCCGAACACGACATAGAACAGACTCCGGTACTTGCTGCAATGCTTGCTTTCGACCAAGAACAACCTGCCCAGATCGAAGATTTCAGCATAACCCAGATTCAAAAACATCAAAATTTGTAAAGAAAAAGGAACAAAATCCAACCTTTCTTCTGTTTTGTAACTGGGTATCACTTGCCTTTAATAGATTTCTCCATTTATCCTGAAACCGATAGAAAAAACGTTGTAATTCTACTGATTAACGATAAACGAGTAGTTCGAAACTAGTTGAAAGTAAACGGAAATTGGTTTTACCTTGAGATCGACGGACGTTCTATGCGAAGATGATGAAAACTGAAGCCTTTTTATTTCTGTCCACCTTCCGACTCCGTACTCCGAAACGCCTTCTACCAACTTCATAACCTCGGAAAGAGTCCATGATATGTGATGCTTCCTACGACTGTTGCCTTTTTGAGTAGTATTACCTTTCATGACGCACTCGTCTTCAGTATTCTCATCGTCGGACTCGGCTGAGAAAGACTCCACGTCGTTTTTATCTTTTATGCATAGGATCCTATTGTCCTTGATCTCCTCCGGCTCCTGATTAGGATAAGGTAGCGAGTTAAATAGAAAGTACAACCAAGATTATGAATAGCTTCTCGATTTACAAAAGGGCATCGTTCTTACCCAACATATTCTCTTCTTTGTCGAGTGACCTTCTTCGATTGGAAGACCGAACGGAACCTGAATACAACCTCCGTTGAATGATTTATCCTTGGGAACGATTGGTGCTGCTTTAAGTTTCTTTTGCCATTGATGCCTGTGACACACGGAGGGGAGAGATTTATCCTTGGAAGCTTTCAGAGCGCTTTTCTTGAAATTAGATCTCGATTTTTGTTCAATCGACTCTTCACTGTATCTCCTAGGAGGCTTCCGCAATCTCTTTTCTGTAACGAGTGTTTCTACTTTGTTTCCTTCATTAAAAGGAACGATTTTGGATTCGTTATGCTCAGAATTTATTTTCGAGGAGTCGCAGCTTGAAAGCCTCTTCCTTTTCACAGGCCTGTCGTCTGACATGTTCTCGTCGTTCAAGCACGCAGTAGAGCTACCCGAACAACCTGACGACCCAGTGCTCGATGAGATCATAAGTTTGGCGTCCTTTTGATCAAAACCGACATTATGCCCTGCAACTGACAAACTATTTTTAAGCTGAATGTCTCTTATGAAAGGAGAATTCCAGTCACATAGAGGTTTTGGCCCCAGACCTCCAGCAAAAGACAAATCAACACCGAGATCTGTTGTACAAAAACCTTGTGGGTAACCAAAATCCACATTGCCTAGAAAAGAAGCATTGCATGAACCGGGAGCTAAATTGAAGATATCATCCGTGGTTTGACGGTTCACTGAACAATGGAAAGAGGAAGGGTTGTGATCAAAATAGCGTAAAAATTCCAAAATAACTCCGTTCCAAGCCAAGTTAGAGAGATTCTCACCAGTTCCCGAAAGTTTGTTGATCCCAGAACACACAACATCGTCAGTTCCTTTCGATTTTTCATCACGGACCTAGAAGTACAGAACTATTTTCAAATGATGTCTTGTTAAAAAAAAAGAAGAAAATGATCAAGTAGATGCCACAGACAGGTTCAATCTCCGGTAGCATCGACTCTTAGCTGGCCACATGAATGACCATAATGATGTCAAAACAAGGAAATTAGTGAAGCAAAAGGTCAATCCTCTAGTTGGATTTTCCATTTAAAGCAAAATGTCAATGATCCAGAACAGGCTGATATGCGCAATCAATGGTATTCTATCGAATCGATACTCAAATACGTCACAGTTTCCTTCGATAATTTTGCTTGGTTCTAGTGATATAAGGCTTTCTTCTAACATAATTCATAATCCAAGTAGACAGATCCGAATTTCTTGGCTTCAGAACACTAACCGTGCAATTCTCTTCCATTATCGTCATGGAAAAGTCGCACGCAAGTTTGCAATCAATTTCTCGGGACCTTGATTCTTCCTAGTCTTCTATAATTGAATCAAATTTTATTTCTAAACTAGGTACCGAAAGACGTGGGCTCATAAACAATTAATACTCATGCAGAAAAATAGAAGACCGTCTACTACAGAAGTTATATTTTCAAAATAATGAGCCGACGGATAGCTAATCCTGTAAAATCAGAAAAGTCACCAATAATTGAACAACGTCAAGAATACACAACCTGCGCTTAATGAAAAGCATTAAGGTTATTACTACAGTTAACGCGGGTGGCAGGAAGGAGCTGATACGTTTTCCCATAAACGATGGAACTGTGATCAAAGTGATGGACTAATATACCTCTAAACAATATTGAAGAGCGAAATCATGAAAAGAAAACGGAATTAAAATACTTGGCAATCAGATCATACCTCTTGCTTGGTTCTCTCTCCTTCTAGTGTAAGGCTAGAATGTAATGATTCTGCGATAACGAATTGATATTCATAAGTAGAGAATAAGTGAAGGCATGACGCACAAACGACGATGATCTTTAGTACGGAAAGAAGGGAAACAGTAATTTCTAGTTAATTCTGAAAAAACGGCAGATAGTAAGAACCATGGATATCGAAGCGACCTACAACATTTAGTTGAAGGCGATCTTAAGATTTAAACCAGCCAACCTAGGAGGGTAAAGGGAAAAAAATCGTGAACGAGAGAGGAAAGAATCAAAATTTCTCTACCGAAACAAACGCAATTATCACAAATAGAATGAATAGGAAGTTGAAATCCCCAACAAGTGATAAAACACGGTATCAATGCAAATGTCGGTAAGTATTAAAAGTGAATCCAGACAGACAAACGCATAGATCAATGAGATAATTACCACTATCGATCTTTATTTGATCAAATTCAACAGCAAATGAAAAATTTTCGATGCTTAAGCACTTATGAGAGTGGAACGTGTTGAAATCAAGGACACTGCCAGGAAAGCATTTGTTATAGTCCGGTTGCAAGAAATGTTCCACCCCTAAGACATCATCTTCCGGGGCAGGGAAGATAGATAAATCCGAGTCGACCTAGAAGGAAAAAAGAGGAATCAGAACTATCAACTTCCCAGGGGAAAAACAACATTACAAAAAGACAAAAGATCGAAAAGTAAATTTATGTCAATATCGAGAAAGCCCCCATCAAGTCCATAATAATTTCCTATCAAATTATCGTGTTCAACTTCAACCTTAGCTAACCATGATTACGTCTGGATACTATTTTCTCCATAACTTTATCATGCATGATGCATCTCCTTTTCATCAACGTTATGACAAGTATTGAAGGAAAAGAAACCGCTAAGTCCAAGTGCAGATTCACGAGTTCAAGCTAAACTAGATCGGTGTAACGTTGCAGTATCTCTAAGGGGAAAGGGGAGCAATAGGGTATACACTTTCCAAAGCATAACATCATCCTAAACAAATTTCCCCCTTCCATAATGATCCCACATGTAGATATTAATCAATTCGATAGCAAACTAGAACGATAACCAACACAATTGTAAGAACATTAAAGAACATAAAACTCCACAAAGTTTCATACAATTTTTTGCAAAGTTAGAAGTATTAACAATTATGAACTATGAACTATCTACTAGATTGAAAATCATGCATACATCAGGAAACTCATAAGTAAACATTTTCGTAGCCTGATTGGAAGTCATCATCGTTTCCTTGGACGCTGCATTCATCACGTCGTGAATACAAGCAGAGCCTCTCCTTCAAACAAAAGGTGTGCCTGTAATTGAAGAACAAAAAACATGTTTTAAGTTTGCAATGTAATTGGAATGGCATAACAAAGAAACAGAGACGGAGAAAGAGAGAAACAATTGCAATTCCCTGTCTAATAGAACGCTCAATTTGCACAAAAAACGACAGATTAAGCAGATGCAACTGAATTAAGAACCAAATAATCACTCCGATCCTCATCAAAATCAAACCCAGGTGGACCTCAGGCACACCAACAGTAAGAGCAAGACACAAAACCATTGAAAAAACTCCATGCAGCCATAGCTCAAACCAGCACTGACCCATCAGACCAAGTAAACAACTATTACAAATTCATCGAGAGTTAGGTAAAGAAGACAAGCACCCAACAACCAAAAAACGCAAAAACACAGAAAACAAGCATAAAAAACAACAAAACCACAAAAAAATTAGAAACCCGACAAAAGGGGAAAAGGGGAAAGGAAGCATAGCTCAAAAGGGAAGTACCACAGCTCAAATTCTGAAACACCCAAAGCTAGAAATCAACGTCCGGAGCAGAAAAGGGTAAAAAAATTCACAGAACAGAGGTACAAATCAAACACATTGCAATGCCTGAGAGAGGAAATTGTAGAGACCCAGAAAGAAAAATGGAAAGGAAAACGAGGAGATGAGGAAAAAGGGTAACGAACGGAGAAGACGAAGCAGCAGAAGAGGGAAAAAGGAGTGAGGAACGAAGCAAATGAACAGAGCGGTGAACTTTTAGGTGACGGATTTGAAATGGGTTTGAAAAAAGTTGGATTGAAATGTGGAGAGTGGAGTCCGCAAGAGGTAGGCGACAAGTCATCGCCATTTGCCGCCTTAACGATCCGGTCCTTCACGAGTCATTCTGACTCGTAATTCGTGAAAGTTAAGATTTCCCACGCGCCTCTTTCTCACGCGCGGCCACGATTCTCAATTAAAATTAAAATTTTTACTTTTTTTAGTTTCACGCTAATCAATAAAAATTTTGTTTAGATTTTTTTTATTTATTTATTTGGATTTTGTTTCTCTTTTTTATTTTATATTAATTTCTTTTTAATTTTCGTCCCCAAATATCAACTTGAATGGTAGTTTTGAAACATCTATCAAATTTTAAGGGTAATAATACAACATTTGACACCCGAGTAAAAAAGGGTACATGAGTGAACTAAGACCACATTCGATTGAAAGCGATTCAATGTTTTTTTAGAATGCATGTGTAACAGCTCAAGCCCACCACTAGCAGTTACTGTCCTCTTTGAACTTTCTCTTTCGGGATTCCCCTCAAAGTTTTTAAAACGTGTATGCTAGGAGAGGTTTCCAACCCATTATAAAAAATTATTTGTTCTCCTCTTCAATCGATGTGGGATCTCACAATCCACCCCATTCGAGGTCCAGTGTGCTTGATGACACTCATTCCCCACTTTAATCAGTGTGGGATGTCACATCACATTACTGAAAACAAAACATACTACAAGAACGTGTATTAGTGTCTATAATAGATAACATGACTATGTCACAAGAAATTCAAATCTAAGCGTATATATGTTCCATTAAACGAACCAATCGAGATTTTATACGTTATTATTTGAAATTTAAGAAATAATTATGAACGGCACACTTCATCATCTACCATTTTTACAAGAATTGAATTCACGACGGCAAAAGATACTGAAATTCGAAATCATACGGCAGCGTCTCCACCGTGGGCGGCGTTTTGGAATGTCCTCTAAAGCACTCCACCATCGATTTCCTCAAACTCCCCGACGTCGGCAGCTGGTTGCACACCCATTCCACCACCGCCTTCATGTCCGCCGCCGCCGTTGCCGCCGTAAATTCTGGCAAGCTTCGAACTAGAAGCTCTGGCACGGCGACCCTTCTGGAGCTGGTGACCACTATCGACGCCTGCAGATACTCTAGCTTTGACCTCTCAAGCTCTGCCGCTACCGCCTCGCCGCTGTATATTCTCACCGCCGGTGAAGACCGGGTCCCGCAGCAGAGGGCGAATGTCACGTTTGGCTCCGATGATTCCAGGCCGTACAGCTTCCGGACAACCGCTTCTTTGTTGTTATCCTTGTTTGCAATGTTTGAAAAGTCAATGGATTTGACTATCATTCTGTCTAGTTGACTATTTACGGCTAATAGATATTGTGTTCTTTGACCCATGAACTAGAGTCAACTTAGTTTTATATATAATATTAATTTTTTTTAATAAAAAATTAAATTATAGTGTGGATAATTACCTCATTGTTGGTCGTGAATGGTTTCCTTAGAATGAAATGTTCTATGGCCTGTGCGTTTATGGTGTTGCCTCCGATGTTAACCATTGCCTAAATTCAAAAAATGATTTAAATTTTTTGTTAGAATAAGGTTGTTTAATCAAAACAAACCAAACAAATATTTGGACATTTATGTTCAGAAGAACGTTCGTTAGACATTTTGGTGTAATTAAGAATGATTCTGTCTTATCAAAACACGAATGATAAGAAATTAAATGAACAATCGACTTATAGGTTATGATATAAGAAAAAAGGTTGAATTTATAGGGTTTACTTGCCTTATTCAACAAAGCGGCTAGTTTTTCTGGAGAAGAAGGCACTCCGTATTGGAGGAACCCCTGAAACGAACAAAATTTGGTAAGAAACGTCTTAATGGAAATTGAAGTTTAAAGAATGATGTTTTTATCCACGCTTTACATTCATGATACAAGCGTTGTACATGTTGATCCAAAACGCCAGCTTTTGTTGGTAATTCAATGGCTTTAGATCGACGGTTTGTAAATTGCTCATTAGAACCCTGTATTCACCAAGAGTCCACAATGGCAAAGATTAGAACACGATGAAGACTAGCTTCATGGAGCTTAAAAGGTTGCTTAAAAGTACCTTAACTTGGTTATGAGAGGGATGAAGGTAGCACTCGCTATGGATTTTGGATCCATGGAAGTTGATGTGAATATGACTAAGTTTTTATAAGGACCAATATCTCTTGGAATTGACTCTTCGTTTTCGAAGATGCCGTAAGGATCTTGTTGTCTCAACTCCTTATGTAGTGAAAGACCTGAGTTTAAGCCGTTCTCGACTCGAAAGCTTCTCGAGCTCAATGAGGAATGCAATGACCTCGAAATGGGACCTGACTTCTCTAGCTCCATTGTTCTTGAGGTTCTTAGCAATCTCACATATATGAAGTTTAAGCACTTTATGATGCTCTCTGATAACTTGTTCGGGTGCCAATTTTGAATGTTTTCTTCTAATTGAATTGGCATCGACACATATTTTTGAGGTGGCATGTGTAACGGACTTCGCTCCCGTCGCTAAGAAGAAATGAATTCAAGTGTGTTGTTACGTGTCACAAAACTGCAGAAACTTCAAAAACGAAATGGAACGAAATACGAGGTACCTTTGGAGAAGGATGTTGGGGTTCTCGTAACGGGGACGGAGGGACGAGAAGGCCACTCTTTCTAGGAACTCGTTCCTGGAGTTTAAGCTCCTCGAACGGAAGATGAGTCGACTTCTTATCTCTAAGATCTTCATTTTTGGCATCCAATCTAAAGTGATTGAGTGCATAATCTCCCTTGATGGCTTTGCTAATGAAGTGAAGACCCTTGGTGTCAAAAGTTGGCTTGCTAATTGGGTTCCAATTCAATGGTGGTTTGTTGGGTGCGTTATTGGCTTGAGCTGGCTGCTCCGAACTCCACGGTTTGGACCGTGTGGCTCGTTGTTTCTCACTTTTCAAGTCCTTTCGAAGTTCGATGATTTGAATCTCAAGCCTTCCTATTTCACTCTCGACCATCGCTAGCTCTGCCAACAGCTCCTTCACCTGCATTGCATGTCAACCCGAACAATTCAAATATCAACTCACATCAACACGCAGCAACGACATAATGTACCTCTAGCATATAGGGTCGTGAGTTCAATTTCACTCACCAACTTAATTCCCATTCAATTAATTGATACAGTCATTGGCTTTAAATGTCGGAACTAACATATATCTCATCAACATTTCGATCGAAAAACGGGAGAATTCCTATCACACTTACAACCCGAACGTTCAAATAAGATCGAAGAAAAGTTGTTTAAGGAATCCACTTGTTGGGATCACATCATGTGGTCCTTAAACAGGGAGACAAAGCAGAAGTTGTAACAGAACTATGAAACATGTCCTTTCAACTATCAAGTGTTTTTTTTTTTTTTTTTCAAAATTTTAAATCATTAATGCTAATTTTATTTCAAATTAAATCTTAAAAAAAAAAAAAAAAAGACAGGACCATGTCAGAATACCCTACATTAAATATCATCTGACATCACATTAAATATTATAATGTTTAATTATATTCTATTTTGTTTGAAAAAAAACAATTATTAAATATTTTAAGAAGTTTGACCATATTTTTTAAAATACTTTTAAAATAATAATAATAATAAAGGAAGGAAATAATTGGTCAAGAACCTTTTTTAAGGAAAAAAAATATAATAATGTAATAAATATAGTACAAATTTATAAAGAACTAATTAATTTTTTTAGAAAAATAGAAAAAAAACTCGCTAACGTAAATTAATTAATTAATTTATATTCCCGATCCTCAGCCTCGAATCACACGTCCAAGTGAGAGCAATTTTGAGGATATGATGAACAAGAAAGACTTAAAGAAAATGAAAGTTACGGTATATACCAACAATGTGTACTTTTCTTTATATTTTATTACTTTACAAATTTTACATTAAATTTACGAGAATGTTTAATGTGAACTGTACATTATCGACAATTAATATTTTTAATTTTTTTTTTAAAGTAAAAGATTCAAATTTCTATACGGGACGGGACGTTTATCGTACCTTAGGAGGAAGGAAGTTTGTTGAGATGGGAAGTGGTGAAGCATTTTGTTGTGTATTTAGACCACCTAAAATCTCATGCACCTTTTCCTCTTGATGTAGCAATTTTTGAAGCATCAACACCTATTCATAAAAAATAAAAAAAAAATTAATTAATTAAATTCTCACGAAGCTCGAACATTAAAGATTCATAAGTCACAATTCATCACTGCATCGAATATAAACGTCAAATACTTTAATTATTTATAAAAATCTTAAAAGTAAGGTAGAGTTGGACAGAATTATAACGTTATTTTCGGGTTGGTTAGGTTGACTAAAAAACAATGTCAATTTACGAATTGACTTGAATTTTTTCAATTTATAAAAAATTCTAAAAAATTAAACCCAACCCGAATCAACAAAAGTTAACTCAACCCAATCTTTATTGTTTAGACGGGATAGTTTAAGTTGATCGAACTAGGTCTTGTGGAATCATGTTGACTAAAAAACAGATCCTTGTTTATCAACCACACATTGTCTAATCAAATCCAATTCTCTCTCGATATGTTCCTCAAGAAATCCGATTCGTGGGGATTCTTCCCCCATCTAAGATCATATACTAGCAAACATTGTCCTCTTTGGGCTTTCCATTTTGGGCTTCCCCTCAAACACGTCTGTTACGGGAATGTTTCCATACCCTTATAAATGGTTATTTGTTCTCCTCCCAACCAATGTGGGACATTACAATCCACCTCCCTTCGGGCCTAGCGTCCTCGTTGGCACTATTTCCTTCCTCCAATCGATGTGAGACCGCCCCCAAATCCACCCCATTTTGGGCCAGCGTCCTTACTGACACACCGCCTCATGTGTACCCCCTTTCGGGGAACAACGAGAAGTCTGGCACATTGTCGGCTCTGATACCATTTAATGTTTTATGGAATTTAAATGAAGTCTTCCGCATTTAATGTTTATGATACGTATACAGTAGCGACCTTAAATTAAGTAGAAAATTTTGGGTCATTACAATGTATTTATTTATTCGATTGTTTCTCTATAACTTTGATTTATTTTCTCACTTCTTTATTTATTCAATTTCTCTATTTTATTTAATCTTTTTTCTNTTGGGATAAAACACTCACAAATTTCCTAAACATGGTACTTAAAGTTAATAACTACTAACCATTTTGATAAAAGCCAACAACAATTCCCTTTGCTAAACCCTTCATTTAAATTAAAAAATATCCTAATTATAACATTAAATTCTCATCAATTATAACATTAAATTTCCCATTAAACAAGCTTCTAATTAATAATATATGATAAGCAACACCAACAAACCTCTCTTTCAAGCTCTTCCTTCTTCCTTTGTCCACTAACCTTCTTCTTCATCTGCATTTAATCATTCAATTCCTATTAAACTCGACGAAATAAAATCCGGGTTTGTTTCGTTATTAAACGAATACGAGTTCGAAGAGAGTTAGAGTAAAAAAACGAACCAAAGATTCAAACTTTTAATGTTGTAAGAGAAGAGAAGAGAAGAGAGAAGCTTACAAATTGGGAGGGTGAGTGTGGAGGATGAGGGTGAGCCATGAGGGTTAGTTGATATCAGAGTTGGAGGAGGAGGAGATCATGGGGATAATGAGGGGTTAAAAGCAAAGAGGATGGAAGATTATGGCTTGGAGGTGAAGGGAAATGGTTGGGGTATGGCGACGTTTTATTTGGTGGGGAAGATGGCGAGGAGCTTTCACTTTGTGGAGAGTGGTGCTGGTGCTCATGCCTTTTCTTCTCCAATGAGTACTCACATCCTTCCCAATCTAAACAATGTATTGTATGGTACGAGTACCAGCAAGCACACTGGGCCTCGAAGGAGGTGGATTGTGAGATCCCACATCGGTTGGAGAGAAAAACGAAGCATTCTTTATAAGGGTGTGGAAACTACTTCATATAAGACGCGTTTTAAAAACCTTGAGGGGAAGTCTGATAGAGAAAACCCAAAAAGGACAATATCTGCTAGTGGTGAGGTTAAGCTGTTACAAGTTGGGTTTTCTTACGTGGGTCGAGTTTGAAATATTGATTTTTTAGTTTATGATATAATGTTTTGGGTTTTCTTACGTGGGTCGAGCTTAAAATATTTGATCTTTTAGTTTATGATATAATGTTTTGGGTTTTCTTACGTGGGTCGAGCTTGAAATATTGATCTTTTAGTTTATGATATAATGTTTTAGTTAATTTAGGGGGTAATCAGGTTAATTTTTATATGGGTCAGTGAAACATTGGGATGGATGATATTATTAATGAGACTATGAATACTTTTTCTTTTTGCTCTTCACTCGACCTAGGATGCCATCAAAGGTTTGCTTAAAGAAAAGAGTTTTAGCTAGCGTACTTCCAAGGAACGGAGTTCATTTATCGACATGATGTAATGAAAAGAGTACATAAACTTCTTAATATTGGTTAATTTATATTTTTCACCCTAGTCCCGTCATGAGGCGGAGGTCGAGACTAAGATTCCACCTCGAAGGGTACTTCAATTCGTTATTTTTCTTTCTCCATTCCACGCTAGACGCTATAACACATTAAAAAAGTACCTACGAAAGCATGAAGCTATAAAGAAGACATGAACTATGAACTAGGGGCATGTGTCGAGGAGACCAACCAAGTGAGTTTGAGGTTCGACCCGAACTCGCGGGTTTAGCTCTTGTTGTACGTTAATTTATTTTTGTTTTGTGTTAAATCTTTTTGGAAATTTAATTCTATTCATAACAATGGTTTTTAATATAAACCTAAAACAAAAACGAAATTATAAATAATAAAAATAAAAAATTAATTAGTGAAGTGATTAATAATAATAAGAATGCTTAAAGGAGTATTTTGCTGTTCTTTTAAGGATAATGATACAGCAAACGGCCGTTAAAAAATTAGTTAGGCTTCTCAACTACCACCAAAACATGTTCTATTCATAACAATAATGTTTTTTTTATTATATATATTTATTTCAAATTTGTTTAATATAATTTATATAAAATAAAATAAAATATCATAATAAATTTAATAATATTTCATAATGTAAATTCAATATAATTTTGGGTGGGACGTGGCCTGAAACCGAGAATATAATACCTATTTTCGACCTGTTTAGTTAATAGGAAGAAGTCTCTTCTCGTTCCCTCTCTCATTCTACATTTAAATTGGAATTTTCGTTCCGTAAGTTAAATAAACATCTCTACGACCATAAGTACCCGACAAATATAAATTTTTTTAATGTATATTTTAGTTTTAATTTTTGTAGATATTTAATTTTTATTTAAGTTTTGATTGGATGGTAGTTGGTTGAGATGTCTATTTATGTTTGATAACGTTAGTCAATTTTGAAAGCCATAGAATTGGGTTTCAAAAAAGTTGGTAGTATTTATTTCCATTTTCTATTTAGGTTTGAGATCGACATACGAACTTCAAAATTGTTACAATATTGTTCAAATGATCGGACGAGACGATTAAGAAAATATTTCATCGAACAAAAGTAACTGATCAATTACTACGATCAACGCATCCTAGAGCCTTGCAAACTCCACATATCTAAGTTCGAGTACGAGTAAAAATTGATTAAGCGTACACTTTAACAACAAACCAAACTTCATTCTAACTTGACTCGTTGTAGTTAACGTGAATTGAAGTATCTCTCAAGAGCACATTTTTTCCTTTATGCACACTCATTCCTACTTTTTGTAAACCTCAACTCTCTATTGACTTGACCGTCAGTATTAATTTGAATCAAACCACTTAGAGATTCGTGCAAACATAAAGAGTAGATACCGACATGCTAATTGACATTGAATGATATTAAACGAGATTAACGAGGGCATAAATCTTGTAGCACAATCAGCCAAAACAATGTATTGTATTTTTGGTGGATGGGTTAGACAAAGAGAGATGGGTATGAAGTTAGGGTGCATGGCCTAGACTCGAGGACATGTACACATTAAGGAGCGTATGGTATGGCCTATAAGTTGTCCCTTACAAAACAATGTCTATTTTTATACAAACACCTCTTACTTACTCAATGCTCCAAAAGCATTCCAAATTTCTAGTTTCTCGGGAATATAAATTTGGTTTGTTGCGTGAGATCCTACGAACGAAACATTCTTTATAAGGATATGAGAACATCCCTAACAGATGCGTTTTAAAACAATGAGGCTGACGGTAATACATAACTGGCTAAAGTGGACAATAAATGCAAGGAATGAGTTTGAGCTGTTACAAATGAAATCATAACAAGACACCGGGTAGTGGTGGTGTGCCAGTGAGAACACTGGGCTCCTAATGGGGTGGATTGTTAGATCTCGCATCGGTTGGAGAGGTGAATGAAACATTTCTTATAAGAGTGTGAAAACCTCTCACCTCATAGACGTGTTTTAAAGCCATGAGGCTGATAACAATACATAATGAGGCAAAGCAGATAATATCTAATAGAGATAGGGTTGAGCTGTTACGTTATTATGAGTATTTTTTAAAACGTTTACAAAAAATCGAAGACTTATTGCAAAATTTTTGAAACAAATGAGAAAGTTGAAGGGTATTATTAAAATCACAAACCTAAATCATCTCATCTCATCTCATGACTACCTTTCTCAACTCTAAAAAACATATATTTATCTACAACAAATGTCCGTCTTTCAAATGATTTTAAAAAAAAAAACATGTTTTGTTTTTCCCCATTTCTATGTACAACAACGTTAACATTAGTTTCAAACACTTTACTTCTTTTGGAAAGTTACCATACAGAAGAACGCAGATACACGGCTAATTACTCCTGTAACAATGAGACAGATCAAGCATTTGTACCAATTCTTGAGATCGTAGTTACTTTGCATTAGAGACCCACATCGTGTAATTAACCAAACTCCAGAGTACCTGCAAAATGGGAGCCAAAAGTTGTCAAAGATAATGAAAATATGTAGACCAAGAACAATTTTTTTTGTGTGTATTTCTTGTTGATTTGTTACCTTTTAGCATTGGCTATAACAAAAGCTTCCAATGCCCACTTCGTGTAGCAAAGGTCGCCTATTGAATCTACGACTTCGTTGTTGTCGTTGTGAGTTGCAACGAGCATCATAACGACAGGAAGTAGCACAGACCACTGAAATCGACACAACAATTGAATTAAACTCGAGCTGAATCGAACTGACGCACCTCTACATCACTAATCTAAGGATCAAAGTGAACGAGTTTTTACTCACGAGTTGGGCAGGGCCAGGTTCGAGGAAGATGGCTAAAGCATAGGCAATTCCAGTGACACAATAAACTAAGCAAAACAGCACGATGTAATTGTCTGTGATAGAAGATCTTGGATTGTTGAAGAAATAGAACATGGATAGGTACACCATAGGCTTTATGATTGCGTTGAAGAGATCAATTGTATCCTTTGCAAGAAAATAAGCTAGGCTGCTCATTCCTGAGGAGCTCTCTCTCCAATAATGCAGTTTATCTAATGAAAATGATCTCAAAGCTGTAATCTTGCACAGCAGAGCTGAAATTTAACAGATCCCAGAAAGGAAAATTTACAAATTGATGAATACAATGTTAAGTAGTTCTTGAAGAGTTCAGAGAAAAAGCTTTAACTTACAGACAGCTATGACAGTGTATGTATAACCAAGTGAGCCAAATGATTCATCGCTCACTTTGGCTAATGTTCCCAAGCATATTCCAGCAAGCAATAGAATCAAATAATCTACAGCCTGTGTCCTAGCTTCCCTTAGTCTTTGCTTTCCCAATCTGCATATAATCAAGGCCATAACCTTTTAGAAACTACAGATGAAAAAAATGAAAATTTCGGCCACTAATGCTTATATACGATTGATTACAAGGTCCTCTTTAGATCTGTATTGCTAGTTCGTGTTCCAACTTCGTAAGTTTTTGGGTTTAGTAGTAATTTAATGTTGTATTAGAGTAGAAGGTCCTATATTCGAACCCACAAGTAGGGGGAGCGATAATAATACGAATAAATAAATTTACCGTAACCCATCAAGCTAATCTCTCGGGTTAAGTAGTAATCTAACATCACCCACCAAAACAAACTAATGACATTCTAACAATTGGGGTCAGATTAAGCAGTTGATTGATTTTGAAAGATTGGGAACTTTTATCCTTATATAAATGTGTATGGAAAGGAGGGTATAGGAACATACCTTCCAAGAAAGTACTTATACTGTTGGGAGACACTAGGAGTTTTGCGGTTAGATAGATCACTTGATTTCAAGAAATTAAGTTGAATATGGTCTTTCTTCCTCTCTACGATGTGCTTAACATCCTGCAAAAACTCCCCTACAAATGACACAGAGTTACCAGAATCAGGAGAATCTGTTCCTCCACGGCTCGAGTTTTCACCAGCTGCTGAAGTTGACATGCCCTCAATACTCTGCAGCATGTCCATGGGGACTGGATACCCATTGTGGAGCATCCATCTCACAGGAAGTTGTTTGTAAGTTATACCCGTACTTGTGTTTAGTTTAACCATTCCTTCCAAAATGTCAATGAAATAGTCAGGTGGGTTAACTCTATCCGGGACTTTAATCCCAAGGGTAGCAAAATACTCCTCCAGTTTCTTTACTGGTCCATGGTACACTGTCAGCCCTCCTTTGGCTAGAAGAATCAACTCATCAAACATAGTGAACAATGTGTAGCTGAAGCATTTTAAGAGGGGGAAATAATGGTGTTATTTTCAGCTCATAAGAAAGTGTATTGATGATAGAGATTATTTTCAGCTCACTGTTGGTTTAAAACGTCTACTTTTGATTCTAACCTTTTTGAAATATCAAAGATACTTGCATTTGTTTTGTGTTTGAGTTGCGTACCTTGGCTGATGAACAACCATGCAAATGTTTACTCCTTCAAGAGCCTCACGTCTAAGTGCCTTGAGGAGCAACTGTGAAGAAGAACTGTCAAGACCAGAAGTGGGTTCATCCAAGATCAGAAGTGAAGGTTCCATGACCATTTCCAAGCCAACATTTACTCTTTTCCTTTGACCTCCAGAGATTCCTCTCTTTTCCACTGTTCCAACAAGAGAATCCCTCACTGCCTGTAGCCCCAAAGATTCAATGACTCTTTCAACAACAAGCACCTTTTCTGGTTTGAGCAAATCAGCGGAAAGTCTACAACAAACAACAAAAGCAATTTGAGTAACAAACGCACTAACTATTTCAATTCATTCAAACTAGTTTTGGGTGAGTTTGTAATGACTTAATGACTTTAAAAGAAACATTGATAGAAGAAGTGTTTTCACTCAAAAACACTTTTCCAAAAGTCATCCCAAACTCACCCTTACTCAGTGTTAATAGAAAAGAAGACGTGCCTGCATCGTGCACTAAACCAGAGATTCTCCTCTACTGTCAAGTTCCCATGAACAATATCATCTTGTGGCACAAAACCAATGATTTTCTTATAAGAATGAATTGATTCCGGTTGGCCATTAATAAGAATCATGCCAGTCATGGTACAACCGGTCACTTTTCCAGCCAAAGCAGAAAGAAAGGTTGTTTTTCCGGCCCCTGATGGACCCATCACAGCAGAAACTTTACCAGGCATAATTTTCCCAGTAACACACCTCATCAAATGCCTATTTTTTCCTTTCAAAGTGATTGTCAAATCCTTAAAAGCAACCTCAATCATAGGCCGTTTCCTAATTTCAATATCAATATCATTTGCCATTGAGATCACTCCAGAAAAGGTCAAATTCTTATTCTGTTCTTGCAGGGCTTTCTCCTTCTCAATTTGCCCATACGCATACTTGAATATCTGGCTTTGTGTGTGCAATTGTTTGCCCTTTGGTGCATGCTTCTTGATGTTTTTATCACCTATCTCTAAATTGAAGCCTTCTTGGTTATCTGGATCAGTCTCAATTTCATGCAACATCTTTGTTAGGTTGTTATTTTTCTTCCCTTTCGATGTTCCAGATGATGAACTGCCACCTGTTTGACAGGAAATTGGTGCAAATATTGAGAAACAAATATGTAAACAATCCAGTTGAGATATAGATACCTCTCAAATTTTATAGCTTAGACTATAAGCTTAGTCTACGAACTCACAAAGTTGTGTCCATATAAGTATACTTTTAAAGTTCATAAACCTATTAGATAAAAGAAACTTAAAGTTTAGAAACCTATTAGACAATTTTTAGGAACTTATTTTTCATTTAACGAACTTAATAAACATTAAAAACGTTACGATATTACCCATTGGTGGCATAGCTCCAAAGGCAGCATCTGTTCCAGGCTTAGGTTGGCCAAAGCCCTTAAGTTCTGGGTGTTTTGTGGACTTTCTACGAGAGAATGTGCGTGAGAACTGTGTTTGTAGCTCAACAGCATGTTTCTTGGCAATGTCTTTTGCAGATTTCCATTTCTCGCGTGCTTGTGCTGTTTCTCTTACACTTTGGACAGCCTTCTCTCTAGATTTCGCTTGTCGTCTCTCTCGAGTTGAGATGACTTGATCAGAGCAGTTATAAAAAATGATTAAAAGAAAACTTATTCCAGCCTGCAATCACGAGTAACCGATTAAAGTCAGGCATATTGTTAAGAAAATGAATAAAAGACTAAATTTACTTTCAAGTGTATTAACTTAAACTTATAATTCTAGAGTTGATTCAACGTGGGATCAGAGCCAATACCATTTCTTTCACTTGTTGAATTTTTTGTTAGAAATACGCCTTACACATTTCGGTTCAGAATTAGTGATTTGGAAACCATGCTTGGTAGTTATGAACATCTAAAGATGTTTCTTGGAGCATATTTTCATCAATTTCAATCTAAGAAGCATGTCTAACAAGTGTTGGACCTACAAGTGTAGAAGTGTTTGTGCTTCCTACCTTGGCTAATTTAGCGAACGACCATGAGTTTATAAGTAAAGAATACATCTCCATTAGTATGAGGTTTTTTTTGGGGAAATCTGGAAGCCCAAAGCACAAAAATATCATACCATCCTAGAGAGAGACGTGATTCCTAACACTTCCCAGATCCCAAATTCTTTCCAAGACATGAACAAAGTAAAAAAACTAATGAAAATCTACTTACAAAAAGCATGACACCATAAGCAGTGATGTTTTGATTAGCTGATTTTGGTGTACACGTTGCCATCTGGAAGCATCCTGTACAGAAAGATACAGAAACAGATCCTATATGATATTCGAAATAGAGACAAATCAAAAATAAGGAAGGAAAATTGAAAACTTACTTTGCTGAGAAGTAGAACCAGTCCTGCAGTAATACCTACAAAAAAAGAACAACAAAACCAGATAAAAGAGAAGACCCTAAAAACGGAAGAAACAGAGCATTAAGAGTGTTTATGTTTATATAATAACAAGTAGAGGAAAATGAGTAGTAGTAGTAGTAGTTAGAGGATGATTATCAATACCCACTACTGCAAGGATTTTTGAGGATAGTGGAGGGACAATAGGATCCTGCAGAGCAGAAAACCTCATTACTACTCATGATATCGGCCCACACATCTGCGCCTCCGCAAGTGTGGTTAAGCTTTCCAGGAGGGAGTTGATAATGGTAACTGCACCAACAACAACACACCATTTCATTTCTCACACACAAAAAAATACATATAAATTTCATTCATTTTATCAATAGCACTTACGGTTCACAGATGCCTGTGCTTGTATTCAGCTTTGCAAGAGGGCAGTAAGCGCCCAATGGACAAGCTTCATTCACAACAACAAAGATATTAATACCAAACTCTTCAAACTCTTAATCAATAAATAAAAATGATTTTTTCTAAAATTACTTGCACCTAACTATTTAAAATTTATAATTTTTGAAACATTAAATTACCATATGTCTAAAATGAATGAAAAATAGGGTGAATAAATAAATAATTTTTTCTAAAATTTTAAAGAAAAGTAGGGTGAAATAAAAGAAATACTTTTGGAATATAAAATAAATTTAAGAACCTACTTTTTTTTTTTTTTATTATTATTATTAGAGAAAACCCTATTCTCTTGGTCATATTTAAAAATAAAAACATATTTTTGTTTAATTTTCAAAACTTTGATTGGCTTTTAAAAATATTGGTGAAAATTAAAAACAAAAACTAATTTTATTTTGGAGATTTAGTTTCGATTTCATTCATATTTTTTATTTTAGAATATTTTTAACTATTTCTAAACCTGGTTTGAAGTAAGGGTATTTTAGTCATTTTATTAGGGGTGATGTGACATTAATAAACTAACGTGTTTTTCTTAATCTACGATCAAATAGACCTTGAATTGGGTATCAATTCTCCTATAACTCGTATCTTGGTCACAAAGCAACTCTCTCTAACACTCCTTTGGAGTCCAGCTAGTTAGACGAACAAGACTCTCCACAATGATATGATATTGTCCATTTTGAGCATAAGCTCTCATGGCTTTGCTTTGGGTTTCCCCAAAAGGCTTCATACCAATGGTGATGGGGAGAGTATTCTTTGTTTATAAAACTATGTTCATTCCCTAAACTTTGATCATCCAACGCAGCTAATTAATTTTTAAGTTTTTTTTTTTTTTAAGAAAGATGAAAAGCGGTAAAAGATATGAAAAAGCAAGCTTAATTTTTTTTAAAATGAAATAGTTATGGAACAACGAAAAGAATGATGGGAAGGTAGTGAAAGGAGGGAGACTTACGAATCATACAAGTGATGCCATGGGGGCAGAAGAAACCTTCACAACAGGTGCGGCATCTGATGGTTCTTGTAGGCATTACTTTAGTTTCCTTGTAGTCAACTTTGGTACTCATTCCAGCGCTACAAGCCCACCCTGGCTCGCACCCCGATACCCACGATGACAAATTGCAGTTCTTGTTTGGCTTCAAGTAATTCGTTCTCTTTGACGATGCCCTGCTCCCGAAGTAACTGTCCAGGTAGAATTTCACTTCCGCCGCCGTGCATATTCTCGATAGAATATCTGTTCAAACAAAAATAACATGTGGGTCCCACGTGTATGAAAATTGCCTTTTCNCACTTATTCACAAACCTCGTGTGGGGCTAATAGTTTGAATTTTCCATCTGAACAAAAATAGGAGAGGAGAGAACGGATTCCGAGATATATATATTGAAAAATAGGATAAAATTTCTTGACGAATTCGTTTCTAGTGAAAATAAAATAAATAATTTAACGAAGATTGAAACAGATGACAAAGACGGGATAGATAGCTGTATGAGGTTGAAGATAGGTGAGAGTGGAATATGAGTGTAAGGTTTAATTGTACCTTTGCTTTTCTTAGCACAATTAGAAATGAAGGCGGAATTATTGGTGAAATTGAAGGCTCCATCCCAATCAGCATCGCTGCAAATCAAATTAGAAACAAGAAAAACGAAATGAAATCGATGAGAAATTAATTGAGATTAAGAAAAGAAGGAGAGGGAAGGAACAGACGCGTCGGCGATGCAGAAACCGAAATTCTCCTGAATATCATCCTTGAAAACAGAGGTGAAATTCTTAATCCGATCATTAACAACCTCCGCCAATATATTACTAGTTGCCTTCTCGAAAGCGCTTTCTTCTCCGTCTCCTCCTTCTTCATAGTCACTTTCAGAGATAGCTTCCTGATCGGTAGCAGCCGAAACCTCCTGAGCCTGAACGGATCGCAACAAAAGTAATAACAAAAAGGAGATGGAGAAGAGTGCGATAATCTCAAATTTCATCTCCTTCCTCATCGCGACGCCTGAGAATGCCTTTTGCAAGCTACAAATTGGAGTTGAGATTTCACGGATGCCAAGGTTCAAATTAGGGCTTGGCGACCGAGGAATCGATGTTGGGAGAGAAAACAGAGAGAGAGAGATTGAGAGAAATTGGAGATAATGGAGGAAAATGGAGAATGTGTTTGAACTTTTTTCTTATTTTCGGATTTAGGAAGAAAATAGAAATGGCGGAGAGGAAGATTTGGCGAAGGATGAGGAGGAAGGAAGGAGAAGAAGATGGGGGGAAATTTAAAGGACCACCACGACATGTCGGTTTGACGCTCATTGAAAACCATTAGAATAACGCATGCACTCACCTTCGCTGGTTTCATTCTTGGTTCAAAAATAGGGTTTTAGATAATTTTTTTTTTTAAATAAATTCCGACATCTGTGTTTAAACTGTTACAAATGATATTAGAGCAAAGCACCGAGCTGTGTGTCAGCGGGATGCTGGACTTTGAAGGAGTTGGACTGTGAGAGGGAATGAAACATTCTTTATAAGGGTGTGAAAACCTCTCCTTAGTATACAGTTTTAAAAAAAAAAAAAAAAAAAAAAAAAGGTAAGAATAATAACGATGGACATAAATTGTGAAAATTATATTAATCATCTCCACCAATTTTATATATAAACATATTTATTTTATATATTAAAACTANATTGAAGGCTCCATCCCAATCAGCATCGCTGCAAATCAAATTAGAAACAAGAAAAACGAAATGAAATCGATGAGAAATTAATTGAGATTAAGAAAAGAAGGAGAGGGAAGGAACAGACGCGTCGGCGATGCAGAAACCGAAATTCTCCTGAATATCATCCTTGAAAACAGAGGTGAAATTCTTAATCCGATCATTAACAACCTCCGCCAATATATTACTAGTTGCCTTCTCGAAAGCGCTTTCTTCTCCGTCTCCTCCTTCTTCATAGTCACTTTCAGAGATAGCTTCCTGATCGGTAGCAGCCGAAACCTCCTGAGCCTGAACGGATCGCAACAAAAGTAATAACAAAAAGGAGATGGAGAAGAGTGCGATAATCTCAAATTTCATCTCCTTCCTCATCGCGACGCCTGAGAATGCCTTTTGCAAGCTACAAATTGGAGTTGAGATTTCACGGATGCCAAGGTTCAAATTAGGGCTTGGCGACCGAGGAATCGATGTTGGGAGAGAAAACAGAGAGAGAGAGATTGAGAGAAATTGGAGATAATGGAGGAAAATGGAGAATGTGTTTGAACTTTTTTCTTATTTTCGGATTTAGGAAGAAAATAGAAATGGCGGAGAGGAAGATTTGGCGAAGGATGAGGAGGAAGGAAGGAGAAGAAGATGGGGGGAAATTTAAAGGACCACCACGACATGTCGGTTTGACGCTCATTGAAAACCATTAGAATAACGCATGCACTCACCTTCGCTGGTTTCATTCTTGGTTCAAAAATAGGGTTTTAGATAATTTTTTTTTTTAAATAAATTCCGACATCTGTGTTTAAACTGTTACAAATGATATTAGAGCAAAGCACCGAGCTGTGTGTCAGCGGGATGCTGGACTTTGAAGGGGTTGGATTGTGAGAGGGAATGAAACATCCACACCTCCTTAGTATACAGTTTTAAAACCATGAGACTGACGATGATACGTAACAAGCTAGAGTGAACAATATCTGCTAGCAGTGTGTTTAGATTGTTACAAATGATATTAGAGCAAAGCACCGAGCTGTGTGTCAGCGGGATGCTGGACTTTGAAGGAGTTGGACTGTGAGAGGGAATGAAACATTCTTTATAAGGGTGTGAAAACCTCTCCTTAGTATACAGTTTTATAACCATGAGACTGACGATGATACGTAACAAGCTAGAGTGAACAATATCTGCTAGCAGTGTGTTTAGATTGTTACAAATGATATTAGAGCAAAGCACCGAGCTGTGTGTCAGCGGGATGCTGGACTTTGAAGGGGTTGGATTGTGAGAGGGAATGAAACATTCTTTATAAGGGTGTGAAAACCTCTCCTTAGTATACAGTTTTAAAACCATGAGACTGACGATGATACGTAACAAGCTAGAGTAAACAATATCTGCGGTGAGTTTGGACTGTTAACATTAATTATTGTCTCTATTTATTATAAACTTTAAAAACTTTTAATTACATTATTAAAAGATGATTATGGAAAGATTAAATTTTGTATTTAATAAATTTCTTCCTATTTTAAATTTTAAAAAATTTATCAAAGACTCAATAAAAATCTAATATTTATTAGATAAAAAATTTAAAGAGTTATCAAAGACTCACCCTATCGTTCTCCGAAAATGATTATGAAAATTAAGAATATTTGACGTTTGTAACCAATATTATGATGTACAGTGACTTATGAATATTTGATATTTGAGATTTATAAGATTTTAGTTATTAATGTAACATGTATCGTAGATAAGTATAATTTTTTAAATATTTTAAAAAATTAATCCGATAACCTAATTCAACACCACAAAAATCAGCTCGAAATTGTTTGAATGCACGGAACTCTTCGTATATTCCGATCAAATCTCAACCTCACATCTATTTTTTTTTTTAAGTTTAAAAATAAATAAAATTAAATGGGTGAGCATTTATGGAACAAATGGTAGTACATCTTAATTTTAATTTCAAGCAATGAAGTGATAAGGATACCAAAGTTGGTGTATGATATTTATGTCCATTTAATGTATTTGGGAATGAGTTAAAATAAAATATTTAAAATGAGTCTAATTACTATTTTAGCCTTTAGGTCGAGTATTTTTTGAAAATATGATAAAAGATGATATTGTTGACTCGAAATCCTGAGCATGAATCGTTACAACTTAGATATCAAAGCGATGCATATCTATAAAGGTTTAAGGTAGATGAAAACGATGCTAGAAATTTGGTGTATATGAAAATGATATACTCGGAACCGTGTGTATGAAAGTGATGTACTTCCCGACAAAACGAAAAGAAGTAGAAACCAAGACATATTTTATGTCTCACTATAGTTTGTTTGTATATTCTAATTTGTATTGTAGGGTCACTAACTGGATATGTTTGTACTCATCTATTTTCAAATTGTTTTTCCAAATAAAAGTAAGGTAATTCAAAACGGGTAACTAAGATTGTCTACGGAATGTATCACGGGTCAAAATCAACATCTCTCGATGGTTTTTTTTATGAGTTTTCCACTACTTTTAGCAAGCACATAATAACGAGTAATACCCTTCACTGGTTATAAACTAGAGGCTGGGGCTGGGTAGGGCATTGGCGGTGGGTACAAGAGGTTGGTATGTGATATTTATTGCGCTGCGCTCGTGCCTTGATATCAAATCGCTGTCTCACGAAGCAGAACCACGTGCTTCTAGCTTTCGTGAAAAGCACTTTCATGGTCCACAAATACACCCAGAGCCATACCATATATACTTCAGTCCTTCATTAATTGCCCAATCTTAATTGGAGAGGGGAACGAAACATTTCTTATAAGAGTGTGAAATCTTCTCCTTACGACCTTAACAAACGCGTTTTAAAATTGTGAAACTGATAGAGATACGTAAAACAGACAATACTTACCAATAGTAAAATTGGACTTTTACTTATTTACTTTCAACCTACCATAAATTAAAAAAAAAAATGTAGAAGACTTTGACCTAAAAGAATTGGTCAACTAAATTAAGAGAAAAAAGCACTATTTTTTTTTTTTTAAGTCAACTTAAAAATTAACAATTAAAATATTCCCACCACGTATTAACCAAAACGTCTTATCTATTAAAGTCAACCCAACACATTTAATAAAACTTTTCAATTATTTTTAGTGCTTGCAATCTCATTAATTATTTTACTTAAAAAAATAAAAAAGTATTCACACGACAGAACTCGACCAACCCAAACTACTTAGCTCACGTCATAAAGGTTAGATTATGAGATTTTAGTTATTAATGTAATATGTAGCGTAGACAAGTATAATTTTTTTAAAAATAATAATGTTTTTTTTATAATTCAACTCAACTCGAAAATAGAGGGTCGGGTTGAACTACGAACTCTATTGAGATTGTTTGAGTCATCGACCCAACCAACCTAAAAATTTTGGGGGGATCTAAAAGATATTTCCAATCCAACCTACCTGAACACGAACACGTGAACACTCCTACCACAAAAGGCTAATTAAACCTTAATTTTAACATTATGCTAAATAATTACCAAATATATATATTGAATGATTTTTAGCCTTAAATTTATTATAATTAACTACCAAACCCAATTGACAAATCTACCCTTCGTGTAATTTACAAAATGACCCCTTGAATACCCAAATAATAACAAAGGATGCCACGACAGTCCTTCCTATATAGCTTCCCATCTCTGTTAAAAGAAACGCCGAAAACGTGCGGTTGTTCTTGGCGGTTGAAATTCTCGCGCCGTACTGAGGGCAAATTCGTAATTCAACTCCATTTTCAGACACGCAGAGAAAAGAGAAAGAGAACAAAGAAAAAGAAGAAAAAGAAAACAAAACTCGAAAATCAAAATCCATGGAGGTTTTGCGCCGAACCATGGCAACGACTGAGCCAAATCCAGAGCTCGCTCCTTTTTGTCTTTAATGGTGTGAATACGGCTTCGTTTCTGTCCAATGCGTGATCGTTACGTCGTTTTCATTGCCCTAGGCCTCTTCTTCAATCTATAGTTGAGATTTGATTCCATACTTTTTCCTTTTTGCTTGCGACGTCTTCAGCCTTTTGATTCACTACGGATTTTGCATTTTTGCAGGTTTGACTTGCTGTTTCTCTATTTTTTTGTGTATCCACATTTTGTTGTGTTGTTGTTATAATTTTTGGCGTTGATTTGATGCAATGACGTTCCGTCAATCGCTTTCTTCGTTTGTTTATTGTTTGATCGTGATAGCCGCTCTTCCGATTTTTTTATTTTTTAATTGTACATCTGAGTGAGGGTTTATCTTCTTTAAATTAGCATAGATGCAATCATGGAAATTGGTTTACTACGGACAGGAATGGCGGAGGTTGCGAAATTGCTGTACATAGTTGTGGTGGATGAGGGAGAAAAGCTAGAGAAGGAGAAAGGATCTTTCAGGTACACTCGTCACGTTCTACAGAGTACTCTACAGCTTATGGGATGCAAACCGCGACATGCTTTCAAGGTATGCTTGTTTTCTTTTTTCAATCATACTTCCGGATTCCATGCGAAATCCTCTGGAAGATTTTCTAATGTTTTTTTTAGCAGTTCAATTTTCTATATTTTCTCATTTTAGTGGTTTGAGTTTTATGAAAAGCAGTTCATCTTCAATGGGCTTGTTCAGCTCTGTGATTGCAGCATTACCTGGGAATAATTTCGTATGAACTTGGAGTCTAGTTGTTACCATGATAATCCTGCGTTACATTGTTGTATAGATTAAGTAATGGGAATAAACTTTCTAATATGGCCTGCAAGGAAATGGGTGAGAAATTCAAACTGATGGTCACCCAAATCTAATATTCTTGTTTGATCATTGAGATTGTCTGATAATAAACATGTTTCTGATAGAACATAAGATTGAAGTATCTTAGGTCAGCTTCCTATCAGTTTCACGGCTTAGAGATAATAGATTGTGAATGCCCATTCACCCATTATACCTTTGTCTGGTTTTTTCTTTTGATTTTCTCTACCTTTTTTTCACTCCTTGAGCAAATCTTTTTCTTTATTTGCGGTCAAGATGTTGGGTGGATTGGCAATTGGCGTTTCCTTAATTTCCTTTCTTGTTATGTTTTTTCTGTTTTTTCTACAGTCGTTACCTTTTGTTGTT
This sequence comes from Cucurbita pepo subsp. pepo, assembly GCF_002806865.2. Lineage (NCBI taxonomy): Eukaryota > Viridiplantae > Streptophyta > Magnoliopsida > Cucurbitales > Cucurbitaceae > Cucurbita > Cucurbita pepo. Next base: position 11,720,119 of record NC_036639.1, on the reverse strand, counting down.
TCCATTTGAAAGCCATACATCCTTCACACAAATCGAATGAAATTTCTGCTGAAAGAGTTTGATTTTTTCTGAATGTGTTCTTCTGTGGTCAGATAAGCAAATGGGTATTTGAATTGATAAGAAAGGAAGCTTCGACTGATGTTTTTCTCCCTGAAGAGAGTGACATATTGGGATTGGTTTCTTTGGTTGGACAAGGACAAAGTGAAAAAGATACTGATTATTACCATAATTGTTTTGATGGAAATGAGATTTTCGAAAATTTGGGTTCAAGAGAAGGTGATAATAGCAAGAATATTCCATTCGAGCTATATAAAAAAAGCAGGACTGCTGTTGTTAAAAGAGAAACTTTCCTAGATGTTATTTGTGATTCTCTGGCCAAGTACAAGTACGTCGGTCCCAACCAGAGGGCAGACCTGATCTTGGCATGCAGGTACTTAAAACATCTCATTTTTTAGGTAATGTTTCTAAAAGATGGAATTTATGACGCGAATTATATTTATGTATTGCTGTAAACATATTAATGTGGTTAGAAATTGGTTATAGTTATAGAAACTTTACATATTTGTGCATATTCTCTCGTGAGGTGTTGAGATAACATTTTTTTTTTCATTTGTCATGCATTTGAACATTTTCATGGACGATATAGCTGCATGTACTTCAGCTTGTTTGATAGAATTGTATCTCTGATTGAATCTAACAAGGATGAATCTTCTCCAATAAATGGTCTAAGAATATGTGGGGTGATTAAGTTTTCTGCAATGTGCCTTCATAATCAGAAATGTCCCGGCTGCTACCACAGATATGGACCTGGTTATTTCTTCCCTTTTCAACTAGATTCTTGTAGCTTTATCATTTTCTCAACTTTTAAGTCATCAAAGCCATATTTGCTTTCTGACAATATTAGTTGACAACAGAATGAATGTTTTGTTATGCTGTATCTTTGTTCAATTATTTCATCCTCTTTCTGTGTGGTGCATATTGCATTACATATATCCTTTATTTTAAATTTTCTCACTGCAGAATTCGAGAAAGGAAGGAGTCTGTAACTGTGCTGTTATGTGGTACTAGCGGCTGTGGCAAATCCACTTTGTCAGCGCTGCTGGTAACGTTTTGTTTTCCTGACATCTGTCTTTATACCCCCAGGATAGTTGAACTTATTAAAGGGGTCCTTGGTTAATGTCTTATATTGCAATGTGGCCATTTCAAATTTGTGACATTTGTTGCTTGCTAAAACTTCTGGAACTTGAGCATTCTGCATTTCCCATTATAGGGTAGTAGGTTGGGAATTACAACGGTGATTTCGACCGACTCTATACGGCACATGATGAGGAGCTTTGTGGATGAGAAACAAAATCCTCTGCTCTGGTCATCAACCTACCATGCTGGGGAATTTTTGGATCCTGTGGCTGTAGCTGAATCTAAGGCTAGGAAGAAAGCAAAAAAATTAGCTGGAATTTCACACAAACACATGAAGGATGAAACTTCTGATGGTTTGATTACCATAAACTCAGACAACCAATTAATAGGGTCAGCGAAAGTACTGAACAATTTGGAATTAATCAGTCCAAAGCAGATGGCTATTGAAGGATTTAAAGCCCAGAGTGAGATGGTGATAGATAGTCTTGATCGTCTTATTACTGCATGGGAAGAGCGGAAAGAGTCAGTAATTGTTGAGGGAGTTCACTTAAGCTTGAGTTTTGTGGTATGGTGTCTATATATATATCTGACTTGTTTATCTCTTCCATATCACAACTGAAGTCTTTACATCCACATTCTTTACCAAAAAATAATTATATTACTTATCTGCAGATGGGACTAATGAAAAAGCACCCGTCAATTATACCATTCATGATCTACATAGTGAATGAGGAAAAACACTTGGAACGATTTGCAGTACGTGCCAAGTATATGACACTGGACCCAGCAAAAAACAAGTATGTGAAGTATATTCGAAATATCAGAACAATTCAGGACTATCTCTGCAAGCGGGCTGACAAGCATCTTGTCCCAAAAATAAACAACACCAATGTTGATAAGAGTGTTGCTGCCATTCAAGCAACATTGTTCAGCTGTCTTCGGAGGCGTGAAGCTGGGGAGCAGCTTTATGATTCCTCGAGAAATACTGTTAGTGTAGTCGATGAGGAGTACAGAAATCAGTGTGTAGCATATTCATTGAGTTCCAAGGGTATGTTTCAGATGATCCAAAGGAAAGGTTCTAAGCATTTGATGGCTCTGGTTAATACGGACGGATCGGTGGCAAAGGCTTGGCCTGTTGATTCAGTTGATAGCAATGGGAAACCTCTCCTGGGTCTCAAGGCAGATGATAGTACAGGGAATTTGATGTTTGGATCACTTCAGATTGGTAAGGTTGAACCAGTTAATCTTCAATTTGGTCTTTATGGCATCAGTGCTTGGCCAAGTAGTGGTGGCCCTAGTCATGCTGGTAGCGTTGACGAGTCGAGGGCTGAAGGGACTGATACTGGTAGTAGATATTTTTCATCTTGCTGCAGTTCTCCCAGGATTTTAGATGGCCCTTCAAAGGAGGTAAATTTTATAATGTCAATTTTCTTAGTGACATTCAATTACTAATTTTTGGTCCTTAATAGCACGTTGATAATATCTTAATGCATAAATTAATATTTTTCTATAGCTCAAGGAGGATATTTCAGTTCATGGTAGTGACGAAGAGGTTGATGATCCACCAGAGTCCGGCAGTGATGAAGATTTTAGTGATGATGGTGGCAAGATGATTCATGAAGAGGTTGTTCAGCTCGAGTTCTCTTTTAAGAATCATACGGTCACATGGAACAATGATTTATGTCCTAATTCTTATTTGGCGATTGATCTACTCTACATTAATTAGTGCCTTTTTCTTTTCATCCAATGCAAGATTATAGAATATTATTTAGCCTTGAAATAGAATTAGAGTACTAGCCTTAAAATAGAAGTAAATCATCCAATCCTCTTCTTTTAAGTCAACAGGACTTTTTATTACAGCCAAGGCAGTACAAGAGTTTCTTCTTCTTCTTCTTCTTACTTTTTATTTTATTTTAAATAATGCAGATAGGATCAGTTGATGAGGAGTCTTCAAAATCAGATGAAGAGTATGATGATCTGGCGTTGCAGGACATCCTAGATAATGGCTACCAATCAGATGAAGACAACGAGGAGATTAAAAAAAATTGTGAAGATGGTTTTAGGTATCAATTTAGACACAAAAAAGGACTCAAGTATAACCAAAACCTGGAACCGTTCCAACAGAGTAAGAAGGGGACATTTGAGCCCCTCCCCTCTTATATCTATGCATACAGAGAAGAATGAAAGCAGTTTGCTGACTTATTCTCCCAAGCCATTCCAGACTTGTGCAAGAATTGGTTAGCTGCTGATGTTCACAAATACAACCTGGAGCTCCAGGTAGCTAATTTCTTTCCCTGTCTTGATTTCTCTCTGTGTTTTTCCCCCNTTTATTTTAATTTTTTAATTTTTTTAATTTTTTATTACAAATTTCCCTATCAATTCTTATTGGGGGAAAATAATGTTTTCTTGGATTTGTAGCATTTCGATATGAAAAATGGCTTATGCCTTTAGTTTGTCTAGTTAGAATCTTTCCACATGGACTAAAAAAGTTGGAGTTTTGCTAATCTTACCAATGAAGTTCCAAACTCTTCTCTGGGAGGCTAATAAATTGTAAAGATATTAGTATCAGGTCTGCTTATGTCGCAGTGTTATTTGCACAAACAATATTACAATGTACAAAATTCTTAGCAGAGTACTTTTTTTTTTTTTCTTTTAAGAATTAGCATATTTCAGGAATTTAGTTAAATAATTTAAATTTCACAAAATGATGGGTGTATCTAGTATCTTCTCTCTAGACCACCTNTCAGGAATTTAGTTAAATAATTTAAATTTCACAAAATGATGGATGTATCTAGTATCTTCTCTCTAGACCACCTATGAGATCCCACATTGGTTGGGGAGTAGAACGAAACATTCTTTATAAAGGTGTAGAAATCTCTCCTTAGTAGATGCATTTTANCATTGGTTGGGGAGTAGAACGAAACATTCTTTATAAGGGTGTAGAAATCTCTCCTTAGTAGATGCATTTTAAATACCTCGAGGGAAAGTCTGAAAGGAAATCTCAAAGAGAACAGTATTTGCTAGCAGTGGGCTTGGGTCGTTACAGAAACGGTAACTTTACTTAATCTTAGGATTAGAAGCCATCTATAACATATGAAAAATGTAGCTTTACTTAATCTTAGGATTAGAAGGCATCTAATTACATCTGGAAAATGGAAAAGTTGAAGGGAATCTGGAAAAGAAGCTTAAGAACATCAGTCTTCCATGATCTTTGCCTTGTACATTAGGAACATCCAAATTTTAGGGAGAGTTTCATCTATAAGTTTGGCTTCCATGCCTTCCCATCTAGTTAATATGTTGGTAACATCGAAAACTTCAAGACCTTTATGATGAATACTCTTTTGTTTCCTTACTTATACTTTATATAGGAATTTTAAAACATTTCAGCTACCTATCCTAGCTTTGATGGTTGTATTTCTTTAGTTCTTAGACTTCGGAAAAATTCAACTATAGAGGTTTGAATTAAGATTTTATATAACCTCTAATGATGACATTATTAATTAAATAATGATATGACATTGATTGATTGAATGCGTTTTAGTTGCTTCCAAAAGAATCTAGGTTGTAGATGCCTTTATTATTCAACATGTTGACTACATTGTGGTATGATTTATGCTATAATTTTATTGTAGTCTTTTTTTCTTAAGTCAATATCCAATGATGAAGGTTAGATTTCTACATTTGACAATATTATCAAGTAAATTATTAGACAACTTTTTATTACTTTTAAATTCTTATTTGAAAGAATTATGAGACAACTTTTATTTTGAAAAATCTTAGTTGCTATAAAGTTTAGATTGAATAATGATGGTAACGACAAATTGGAAGATATGATAAAAGTTATGGAAATTCAAGAGTAATCAATTAGGGAAGGAATTTAGAGAGACATAGGACGAAGGCGTCACACTAATTGCATTAATTAAGGATCAAATATGAGTTGAAAATCCAAAGAATACTTTTTTTTATTAACTTTTTGTTGCTTAATTGTTTCTTAATGATTCGAGTCGTGATTTTGACGGGATCTAGCATATGGATTTGATATATTTATTTTTGTGTAACGATTTGATTTTTTAGACTTAGATTGATTAGGTTCATTACTAAATCAATCTTGATATATTTGTAAATTCATCATNTTAGATTGATTAGGTTCATTACTAAATCAATCTTGATATATTTGTAAATTCATTGTATATATATATTTTGAAACTTTAAAAAAGCAAAAGTGTAAAAGCTAATATAGAAATTAGGTTAAATTTGACTCTTTTTGACAGATTCGGTCTCACTCATCTTTATCTAAAAAAAAAAAAAAAACTTTGGAAAGTACTATTTTTTAGACTTTCAACAATGGAATTCCACCCTATTACTTACTAGAAGAGAGAAATTATTTTATTATTGGATTATAGGCAAATAGTTCATTAGAGAAGGAATGATACTTTAGGTGAAATATGTAATTATAAGATTAAATTTAAAAAAGCAAAAGTGTAAGAGTGAATATAGAAATTAGGTTAAATTTGACTCTTTCGACGGATTCAGTAAATAGTTTCACTCGCTCCTATTATGTCTTATTCATATTACATGTTGAGTACTAATTTTGAGACTTCAACAATGGAATTCCACTTTATCACTTACGAAAGGAGAGATAGATTATAAGCAAATAGTTCATCGGAGAATCAATGATATTAAGGTAAAAGATGTAATTATAGGGGTAAAATGGATTTTTGACCCAATTGTAATTACAAACAATTCGTGTAATTACAAACAATTCGTGAGGATTGACTTGCAAGTAATAAGTATATCTGTGAACTCAACTTGTTCAGTAGGACATAATATTTCAACTATATGCCTAATAGTTAATAATAAAAATTGATTGATTAAACCGTTTAAATTAATTAATTTTGCATATTATAACTCATAATTGGTAGGTTTGTAAAATTCACTTGCCAACTAATAATAACACTAAAATGACAATTGAATGGAAAGAAAAGATTTGAAATGAATTAATTTTAAACTTGAAGGTTCAAATTTAAATTTAATATATTACATTATATAAAATAAAAGATCAACTATATTTATTCTATTTGATATATTAAAAATGGAAATAATTAATATATTATACGTTAAATAAAAATATATATTTAAAATTTGTATAAGATTCAACATCGGAGATANAAATGACAATTGAATGGAAAGAAAAGATTTGAAATGAATTAATTTTAAACTTGAAGGTTCAAATTTAAATTTAATATATTACATTATATAAAATAAAAGATCAACTATATTTATTCTATTTGATATATTAAAAATGGAAATAATTAATATATTATACGTTAAATAAAAATATAATATTTAAATCATATATTTTAATATATGATATATTAAAATATTTTATTTTGAAAAAGATTCTAGTCCATGTAAATAATATTTTTTAAGTTGATCAAATTACGTAAATAAATAGAGACTACTGTTANATATTTTATTTTGAAAAAGATTCTAGTCCATGTAAATAATATCTTTTAAGTTGATCAAATTACGTAAATAAATAGAGACTACTGTTATAGTCTCGGGAATAACTTCAAGATCAACTTCAATGAACTATGTCGTAATAAGCTTGGTATAGATTTGAAGCTCGCTTTGAGTCTTTAATCGAAACGAGGACTGGGCATGAAAAAACTCGATCAACATCCTTCTCTGCTTATGATCCACGGCATCAAACCGTTGAAATTGATGATAATATACACTCGACTCAATCTAGAAAATGGATAAAATCTAAGTTGAATCTAATATTTTCCTACCTTTGTTTCAAATGCAAAAAATAAATTAATTTAATATATTTAGTAGATCGATAATTATTAATAGTTTTAATAATTTGAATTTTATCCACCAAATTATGTGTACCAATTTTAATTCTAAATTTTTTATTCATTAAACTTAAACTAAAAAATATATATATTATTTTTAGAAAAAAAATATATATAATTCAAAAAAATAATTTAAAATTGATAGCTTTAGCTTTAGATGTGATTAATGTTGATAGCAATATAACAAATAAAAAAATATGAAATTATTTAGCTGTATATATTTATTTGGTAATTTATTATTTTTATTTAAAAAAACAAAAGGTTCACACGTGTCTGTTGACTCTTATTTAGGTAACCTCGCACAAAAAATAATAATAATAATAAATAATAATTAATTAATTAATTAATAATTANAAAAAAAAAAAAATAATAATAATAATAATAAATAATAATAATAATTAATTAATTAATTTAAATTNAAAAAAAAAAAAAAAAAAAAAAAAAAAAAAAAAAAAAAAAAAAAAAAAAAATCCTTTTGGTACCAATTTTTTTGGACGTTTTTTTAATTTAATTTTCGTTGTTTTTTACTTAAAAAAGTTGTTTACATCTTTTATCTTTCCAATTAAGAAAACATTTGAAAAAATAAAATTAAAAAACAATATTATATTCTTTAAAAAAAATTTAAAACTTGTTTAAATTAATATATATATATATATATATATATAAAATATTAGTAATGTTTATAAATTAATTTTAAAATTCTAATTTCCTAAAAGAAATTCAATTATTTATCGGTTAAGATTTTCAATTATGTCGAAGATAAAAGACATTAATTATTTTTCTAAAAATTACTTACTAGCAACTACTATCAAGTTGATCGATGACCGTTAGGTTAAACAACAACGACAAGCTTCATAAAGAGATATATGAATGTGCGAGGAGGAAAGTTTAAGAATTTACCCGATATGAGATATCACAATGTTCGAGAAATCTTAGAGGAGAGAGAACTCACCGAGGTGCTCGCGACGGAGCAATTGGTGACACGTGTAAAGAAGACAAACGTGGTAAGAGACTAAATGAAGCTGCACACTTTTCGTTCTAAAATATTTAGAATGTTTGAATTTTAAGATTTGATCCGTTTAACTTTATCCATTTGTAGTTCATTCGGTGTACACGGGTTGAGGTGTGTTGAATTTAATTTTTTTCGACCAACTTGAAATTTCGAGTTGGTTCGATGACCTAAACAACTCAAATAAAGTTCACGACCCTAACACAACCCTCTATTTTCAAGTTTGGTGGGTTGTCAGTTTGTTTTTTAGTTATTTAAAAAAATTATATTTATCCGTTGTAATTAAAAAAATTATATTTATCTGTGTTCGTTGTCAGTTTGTTTTTTTAGTTATTTAAAAAATTATAAAATTCAAATATCAAATATATCACTGATATTGGTTAAAATGATCAAATATTTTTAATATTCATAATAATCTTAAAAGGTAGGTAGGATTGAGTTGGGTTGGTAACCCTATTTTCAAATTGGTCAGGTATCAACTCATAAACATTCAACCCAACTCAAGTCGAGAAAAGAAAAAAATCTAAAATGGGTTGGCTTGAATGGTTTAGGTTGGTCGAGTTATCGAGTCATATGAACACGCTTAGTAATTCCATGTTTAATGGGAGATTGAATTATCGATATTTGAAATAAAAATCACTGACTTATATTAATTGAGTTGATCATAACTCAATTACTTGTTTAAGATTAGATCGGTTTAATGCAAATTTAAACGTATTTTATTTTTATAGAGTTCGGGTTTAGGCCGAGTTTGAACCTTTACATTCTTATAGTCGGATAGGACTGAACCAATAGGGAATTTAAATATTTTGAAAAAAGAAAATTGTTCACAAATATTAAAAAAATAATAATAATAATAATAAATAAATAAAATAAAATAAAGTACATTTGTAGTTCAAAAATATAATATTGATTCGAGCTCGTAGTGCAGTCACATTCATACAACACGATATCCGATAGGATCTAATAGACATTGTTGGTACACATTTTTATGTGTATATGTGATATTGATATTATAAATTTCGAAATAATACAACATTTTCTATAGTTTAATTATTTTAATTAAAAGGGTTATAATTAATTATTATAATTTCACGAAAAAGTTGGGAGCGTCACATGCCACACAACCTCTTTTCGTTCTAAAATATTTAGAATGTTTGAATTTTAAGATATATATATATATTTCTAATTTGATCCGTTTAACTTTATCCATTTGTAGTTCGTTCGGTGTACACGGGTTGAGGTGGGTTGAATTTAATTTTTTCGACCAACTTGAAATTTCGAGTTGGTTTGATTGATGACCTGAACAACTCAAATAAAGTTCACGACCCTAACTCGACCCTCTATTTTCAAGTTTGGTGGGTTGTCAGTTTGTTTTTTTAGTTATTAAAAAAATTATATTTATCGGTTGTAATTAAAAAAATTATATTTATCTGGGTTCGTTGTCAGTTTGCTTTTTTTAGTTATTTAAAAAATTATATTAATTATATAATAACTAAAATCTCATAAATTCAAATATCAAATATATCACTAATATGTGTTAAAATGATCAAATATTTTTAATATTCATAATAATCTTAAAAGGCAGGTAGGATTGAGTTGGGTTGGTCTGTAACCCTATTTTCAAATTGGTCAGGTATCCACTCACAAACATTCAACCCAACTCAAGTCGCAAAAAGAAAAAAAATTCTAAAATGGGTTGGCTTGAATGGTTTAGGTTGGTCGAGTTATCGAGTCATATGAACATAACTCCATGTTTAATGGGAGATTGAATTATTGATATTTGAAATAAAAATCACTGACTTATATTAATTGAGTTGATCATAACTCAATTACCCGTTTAAGATTAGATCGGTCTAATGCAAATTTCAACGTATTTTACTTTTATAGAGTTCGGGTTTAGGCCGAGTTTGAACCTTTGCAATTTTATAGTCGGATAGGACTGAACGAACATGGAATTTAAATATTTTGAAAAATAAAATTGTTCACAAATATAAAATAAAAAAAAATANAAATAAAATAATGGTCAATACGAGGATTGCGCCACTAAAAGAATAAATAAATAAATAAATAAATTATTAAAAATAATAATAAATAAATAAATAAATAACAAAACAATTAGGGTTTTTAAGGAATATGAGCAAGATACAGCTAAGCAAAGTTGTGACCTGTCGCATTTGAAAAGAAAAAAAAAGAAAATGAAAAAGAATTAAAGAGCCAATAAAAATAAGCGTAGGTGCCACGTCAGCATACCAAAACGTGTATATATATTGACTCCTTCTTCAGTCATCTTCATCCTACACTGTTCCCTCTTCCTCTCTCTCTCTCTTTCAATCCCTTTTTTTCTCTCTCCTCTTTCTCTCTCTAAGCGTTTGTAGAGAGAGAGAGGGAGAGATTCATTCGTTTTTTTATTTTTTATTTTTTATTTTTTAATTTTTCTGTTCTATTGATGCCCAAAAAAGAAGGTTTCTTCTTCATCAACCTCTGATTTTTCTGCAAAAATTTTAATTTCAGTATTTATTTTGGGAAAATTTGATTCTTTGTATCAGATTTATTGNGATTTAGATTAATGATCGTAAAGTTCGTTTTATTCAATAACAATGTAATGCCAGAAAAAAAAAAAAAAAAAAAAAAAAAAAAAAAAAAATAGAGCTTTACAAGAAAGGTTAGATTTTTGTTGATGGGTTTTCATCATTTTCAAAAGGGTATTCCTTAAAAAAGAGAAAGAGGGAGAGATTTGTGAAGGAAAGTGCATGAAGGAGAGGTTGGCAGTGGTTGTTTGCAGGCGTGGCATCTTCAAGATTCACATGCAAAAAGCTCTCTCTTTCAAGGAGGGCATAGCATAGCTTGAGAATCTTGATGATGCTGCATCAGCAATCAAACCACTATGTGATATCTGTTCTTCAAAAGGGGTGATATCTGTTCTTCAGAAAGGTGATATCTGTTCTTCAAAAAGGGTAAAAAATTTGATGTCTTGTTGTTGATGAATCTTATGCATTTTGATGTTGTTTTGGTTTGATTGAGAGATTGGTAAGGAAGAATTTGTCATTTTCAACCTCTTTCAATTGCCATATCACAACTCTATCTCCTTTGGTGGACCATCATAACTAATCAACTTGCTCTAACTTCAAAATCTTTCTCTTTCTCTTTCTTTCTCTCTCATCTACTAAACAAAACCAGTGGCCATTAATGGCATACAAAGCTTAGCCAATGAACTTCCTTTTATTAGCTCACTGCCAAAAAAAAAAAACCACTCACTCTTGAGGGTTTCTGTGTATTTGAGAAGTTGCTATCATTTTTTATGGCTTTTGTTCATATTATAACGAATGTTGTTGGGGATTTTTAGGAGGGAGTTTGTGAGATTGTGGAGTGGTTCTAGAGAGGAATAGGGGAATGAAACATTGTTGATATGAGTGTGGAAATCTGTCCTTAGTAGACTGTTTTAAAATTGGGGCGGTGATATGTAATGGGGTAATCTGGACAATTTTTGTTTGTGGTGGGTTTGTGCTGTTATAAATGGTGTCTCAGCTAGATATTGGGTGGTATGACAGGGTGGATTGTGAGAGNGGCGGTATGCCAACGAGGACGTAGGGCCCTCAAGGAGGGTGGATTGTGAGATCCCACATTGGTTGGGGGAGGGGAATGAAACATTCCTTATAAGGCTAGATACCAGGTGGTATGCCAANGGTGTGGAAAACTCTCTTTATTGCGTTTTAAAATCGTGAGGCTAACAGCGATATTTGTTAACGATGGGGTTAAGCTGTTACAAATGGTATCATAGCTAGATACCAGGCGTCATGCCAGCGAGGATGTTGGGCCCTCAAGGGGGTGGATTGTGAGATCCCACGTTGGTTGGGGAGGGGAATGAAACATTCCTTATAAAGCCAGATACCAGGTGGTATGCCAGCGAGGACGTTGGGCCCTCAAGGGGGGAATGAAACATTCCTTATAAGGCCAGATACCAGGTGGTATGCCAG
>NC_036639.1:11704800-11707428 GCF_002806865.2 Cucurbita pepo subsp. pepo | reverse complement strand
ATATATATATATATATATATATATATATATATATATAATCATATAATTCACCTTACCTAACACATCTTGTGTTTTTGTGCTTTTATTTAGAAATATTTTTCCATTCTTTCTATATTTGCTATAAGATTTATCATTTCGATGTAATTTGTGATCTAAACGATGACGACTAGATTGCCTGGTGTGACATTATAACGACCGATGCAGTGAAAGTGAGTGGCTCGTTACATAAAATTATAGCTCTGTATTTGAAGCGGTGAAATATTTCTTATAAATTTTATTTTATTATAAACTTTTTTCGTTAAAGCGTTTATTTCTTCATTCAAATATTATTTGATGAGTTGATACTAAGAGATCAGACGTTCGAATATTTCGCTATCAACTAAGGTTAGCCCAAACATTTGAAGAATTTGGGCCTTTAAAGGTTCAAGATCAAAGCCCAACTTAAGGTTGAATTAGAGGCCCACCTNGAAACTTCTCCCTCATAGAGGTGTTTTAAAACTGTGAGGTTGACGACGATACGTAATGGGGTTCGTGGGACTTACATAGTCCCACGAATATTCAAAATGAATATTATCCTACTTTTTACAGAGTGTCGTGGTTTCCAACGCCCTATTTCAAAGGTAACCTAGAATTCTTTTTAAATAAATTCCATTTTCTATTTCCCATATGGGATATTTGGATCTTTAGAAAAGAATATCTTTGAGTTCTACCTATTCTTGTTGCACTTAATTTTTTTTAGAGATTTTTTAACCATAGTTTTTGTTTTGATTCCCATATTTGCTGTCATTTTGTCCTAGCTTTCAACAATATTATGACATGTGCTGGAATTCTCTTTTTTTTTTCTTCTCTTTGGTCCGTCGAGCTACGTTGAAGTCAACTTTGTTCCGAAAAACATCGACAAACTTAATCATTGACTTAATTGTCGAATTTACTTCAAAAACTTTACAAAATCCAAAATTTAGTATATTATTGTCGTAATGTTAATTATTACGACGAAAGTCAATTAATATAATCTAACATTTAAACCCGTAACTAAATAACTTCAGGTTTAAATTTTGGACTATATTGATTCACTTTCATCATAATAATTAACGTTACGACAATAACTTAGTATAGTCGTTACAAACTAAATCATAATATTTCTTTTAGAAGGAAATAAATAACGTCTATTTGAAGCTAATCATAAGCTTCAATTTTGTCTCGTAAATTTACGTTCGACAGTTGAGTTTGTCGGTACACAACGGCTCGAGAATTTAGTATTTTGTGAATAGAAAAAGAAAAAAAAAATTGATGGAATATAGTGTAAGAAATGCACTAGATGGCAGAGGTTAGTGTTAGCTGGTTTATATGTTTTTTGATCCGTACGATATAAAGATGTCCTTTGCTAAGATTCCCATGTCTTGTCTTGTCTTGTTGGTTTCACCAATATATGTAACTATATAATATATATATATATATATATATATATATATATATAATCATATAATTCACCTTACCTAACACATCTTGTGTTTTTGTGCTTTTATTTAGAAATATTTTTCCATTCTTTCTATATTTGCTATAAGATTTATCATTTCGATGTAATTTGTGATCTAAACGATGACGACTAGATTGCCTGGTGTGACATTATAACGACCGATGCAGTGAAAGTGAGTGGCTCGTTACACAAAATTATAGCTCTGTATTTGAAGCGGTGAAATATTTCTTATAAATTTTATTTTATTATAAAATTTTTTCGTTAAAGCGTTTATTTCTTCATTTAAATATTATTCATCGACATCAATATTTGATCAGTTGATACTAAGAGATCAGACGTTTGAATATTTCGCTATCAACTAAGGTTAGCCCAAACATTTGAAGAATTTGGGCCTTTAAAGGTTCAAGATCAAAGCCCAACTTAAGGTTGAATTAGAGGCCCACCTTTCAAAAATATTAAAAAATATTAAAAATGACGTAATAAATAAGGTAATTATATGGTGGAAAATTTAAATTTTGGAGATTATAGTAATTAATAATTATGCGGTTAACTAATAATTCCAAGGGAAATAAAGTGTCGGCAGGTCAACGTGGTCAACGGTTTTCATGCATGTTATTATAAAAATAATAAATAATAATAATAATATTCAAAGACTTATTATTATTATTATTATTATTAAATGCATTCAACGAAATCGCTGGCTGTCTGTTTCTAATTTGCCTCTCTTTTCAAATTAAAAAACAATATATTTTATATATAATAATTTATTTTAAAATATATCGTTTAATAAAAAAATTTATATTATTAAAACAAAAGCGTTACTATTATAGAATAATATTAAATATCATATTTTAAAATCATAATTTAATCAATTTTTTCTTTAAAAAAATATTCGAATGTGAACACAATTCAAATTTTCTCGTCGTCAATAATTTAATATTATTTTTATTTTTCATGGAATTCAAATCAATTATATCAATTTTGTTGACCTAAAAAATGGCTCGTAGGTCTCCTCTCATCGTTTTCCATGAAAACGTGTACAAATAGAACGTGATAGCTTCATAGGTTGGTTGCCATGGTTCGACTCTTTCCAGTGAAATGCGACGTGTTCGAATTTTAATCGTCTCGAGTAAAAAAAAAAAAAAAAAAAA
>NC_036639.1:11667459-11704698 GCF_002806865.2 Cucurbita pepo subsp. pepo | reverse complement strand
TAAAAAAAAAAAAAAAAAAAAAAATCGGGAACAGTTTAAATACCTTCGAACTCTATTTTATTTTATTTTTATAAAGAACTCTCCCGACAGCTTCCATCTTAGTAGTTGGGTTTTGTGATGAGAGTGAGATCCTACCAAATATTTAATACGTCATTTATTCATTATATATATTTAATTTGATTTGATTTAATTTAATTTAAATTAAATGATTGTGCATATAATTGGATATGGTTAGTTTGAAAATGATATATCGTAATAGAATAAAATATTGGGAACTTATTAGGTCCAATTTTGAGTTTTATTAATTCAAATGTATATTTTGTGGCGTTAAAAATAAGTTCGGTTATTTTCATTCGTTAATGAAGTTGAAATTATAATCCTCCATTATGATTGCGATCCCGTGTAACAACCTAAGCTCACTGTTAGCAGATATTACCCGCTTTAGCCCGTTACGTATCGTCGTTAGCCTCATAATTTTAAAACGCGTCTGTTAGAGTTTTTTACACACCCCTATAAGAAATACTTGTTCCACTCTCCAACCGATGTTTGGTTCATCGCCTGATGTTTAACTATGATAGCACAGTCTGCTTTGACTTATTATGTATCGCCGACATCCTCACGGTTTTAAAACACGTTTGTTAGGGAAAAGTTTTTACATTCTTATAAAAAAATGATTCGTTTCCCTCTACGACAGATGTCAGATCTCACATGATTTTCATTTTTTTAAATTTTTTTCAACAACCTTTAGGAAACATGTAATAACGACTTTAGTTAAATTGGTAGTTGAATTATACAAACTACCCGACACAATTGTCTCTTTTATTTTTTAAAAAAACAAAGCAGTTATCAAATAAATTAAAAAATATCCTTAAAAAATGCTGAAGACAGAATGGATAATGTTTTTTTTTATACAATAAATATGTCCAAAAGACTTGATGAGCTTATTATGCCAATCAATTTTAAGTATATTTCTCATTAAATTTATAAAAGTTTAAATACTATTTTTCTTTTTTATATATTTTTAAATGTTCAATTATTGTACTTTGGACGTTATTATAAAAATACCAGACTAAATATATTATTTATCCTCAATCAACCTCGGGATATTAAATTCTGTTCTTTAGATTTGATACCCAAATTTACGTGTTAAAGATAAAATCTATTTAAGAAAAAAGTGTCTAATAAGTTCATAAAGATGCAAACAGGCGTTACTCGTTGTACACAGTTTTGTTTCCTTTTTAGACGTCGTCAAAGCAATAATAGGGATTCATACAATTAGTGAAAGAAATGTGTGTAAAAAGAATTTTTGAAAGAAAAAAAAGGGTGCGTTCGAAGAGAAATCAGCGAAAATTTTGAAAAAAAAAATCGAAAGTGAAAGTTTGATTAGTATTGTTTGACTACAAAGATAGTTAGAACAAATTATATTAGAAAAACTCGTGTTGGTTTGTGAGGATGGTTTTCACTTTTGGAAGTAATTCAAGTAGGTAACATGTTCATGATACCGGGATGTCGAGGAATCAAATCAGGGTCTGAGTTCTAGACATCAAACTAAAACTTTGTCTTCGATCGATCTCTCTGTGCAACACAATATAGAAGTGCAATAGTTTCTTTCGGCATATTTCATATCGAGAAGTGGTCTATAGATTGCAACACAATAATACGATCCTTCCGTCACCCTAGAATATAAAGAGTGATCTCAAAGTTCTTGGACAGTGAAGATAAATTGTTATTTTTTCATTGAGACTAAACCGAAACCTAATCTCTAAAGATAGTTGACCACGTGCTACTTTGAAATCCAAAGGAGTTTTTTTTTATAGCAATCCAAAGGGTTGGTTTACTTTTGGGCATACATCGTTTGATTTACCCTTCTTCTTCAGAGACGTCTTTCTAGGTTGACCTAGATTTAGACGCTCACATTTGAGATACAAAAGAGAAATGAAACATTCTCATAACGGTTTGAGCACTGCTCGTATTTATTATATGTCACGTTAACGTTATAGGATCAAACTATGTGAACAGAAGAAAATTGGAGTGTTTGAATGATATAAACATTAAAGTGACATATTGGTTGAACTTGTATCTCGATGCTCCTTTACTTCTTTGGATGACTTCATACCACAAAGCTCCCCGACATGTCGGCCAAGGAGGCCCGACCACAGCCGCCCAAACTTCAGCACGTCACAGTGTATACTCTCTTTTTTCCAAGGTCTACCAAAATGGCACTTCTAATTCTGCATGAAATATAAGAAAAATGCATCTTTAAACACTGTTTTTGGTCAATTTGCATCACCTTTTTTTACCCCTTTTGCTCTTCTACATGATTCGAATGCTTTTTGGAAATATATTCAAACGTTTTCCAATCAAACTGTTCGATGAAATGACTACTTGTGTTTCGATTCGCATTCGTTTGTGTCTCGAGTGTTTGTAGAACTTATGATAAACGTTTGTTTAGAACAATGAGTGCATTTTTGCAATTTTTCTCTCGTACACCCAACCGTGCAAAATTACGAATTTCATTCGGACTCATGTAAGTTGATTTGAATTTCAAAGGACAAAATCGAACTTTCATTAAAGATAAATTAGTGACATCATCTTAAACTAACCAGATAAGTGATTTTACTATCGGTATGGTTGGAAGTGTTGTATTATGCATGATGACATGTTACCAGTGGCTCTACACATGTCATATGTTTGATGTGTACTGTGTCTTACGATATGATATGTTTTATGACATAACATATTAGAAGGATATGTCAACGGATTAAAAACTTTAAAAATACTTTTACCGTTAATATATAGACAGAATCATTAGTATCAACAGTATTAATATGGGTATTTTTTTTAGAAAAACCTTACACGGATAGTCTTGATATAGGTTTTTTGGAACATCCTCCGTAGTCATACATGTATCAAATATTAAACAACGAATCTACCAAATACATGTATGGAGGTTTCNAAAAAAAAAAAAAAAAAAAAAAAAAAAAAAACGTGCAACAACAAAGGTGTTCATAGGTTTGAGTTAACCCCACCGTCCTCGAACCTACGAACACCTTCGTTGTTTCTGTCTTTCTGTCTCTTCGGTTACCTTCTTTTAGTTTATTTTCACGTGGGTCCTCCAATTTTCCTATTTATATCAAATCCACCCCTTAACTTTTCCAAACAATCCCCCAAAATTCCAATATTTACATCTCTTCCCATTCTCACTCCCACTCAAAAAATGGCTCATTTTTTGGTTCTTCTCTTTGTGTTCTTCTCTTGCAGCTCTGCCCTGAATCCTCCCTCTCCTGGCTTCTCCCCAAGCAACCAAGTTCAATCCATTGGGTTCGATCACGGTTTTCGAAACCGATGGGGCTCTCAACACCAAAAAGTCGACCACGGAGCCTTAACTATCTGGCTCGATAGTTCATCAGGTATACACGATAACCTATCAACTTAAGCTTTTGATACCATTTTCTTTCTCGTTGATATCGATTATTATATATACAACAGGTAGCGGATTCAAATCTCTTCATCGATACAAATCTGGCTACTTCGGAGCCGCCATTAAACTTCATCCTGGCTACACCGCAGGAGTCATTACTTCCTTTTACGTAAGGTTTTACGTAACGATTGTAGCTTAGCTTAAACTTTTGAATTTAGAAGTAGTTTAATTATTTTTTTGATTCTTTTAGCTTTCGAACAATGAAGATTACCCGGGAAATCACGACGAGATCGACATTGAGTTCCTTGGAACGACGCCGGGTAAGCCATATGTTTTACAAACGAATGTGTTCATGAGAGGGAGCGGAGATGGAAATATCATAGGAAGGGAAATGAGGTTCCATCTTTGGTTCGACCCGACTCAAGATTTCCACAACTACGCCATTTTATGGACTCCAGAAGAAATCACGTATGTTCGTTACATATTTAGTCTATGTACTTTTAAATCGTTCATTAATTTTGTTGGTATGACATGATATATAGATTTTTAGTGGACGACGTACCGATTAGAAGGTACGTGAAGAAGAGCGAAGCAACATTTCCAATAAGGCCAATGTGGGTTTACGGGTCGATATGGGATGCGTCGTCGTGGGCGACGGAGGACGGAAAATACAAGGCTGACTATAGATACCAACCGTTTATTGGAAGGTATAACAACTTCAAGCTAGGTGGATGTGCGGTAGACGGGGCGGCGACGTGTCGTCGGGTGAGCAGCGGACCGGGTGGTCGGGGGCTGAGCCAGCAGCAGGAGAGGGCCATGGCGTGGGTGCAGAGAAATTACTTGATGTATAACTATTGCCATGATCCAAGGAGGGATCACACCTCAACTCCTGAGTGTTGATCCAAGAAAAGCTCACATTTTTATACTTATTATACAGAAAAAAGAAGAGTTGGGGGATTTGTGAGTGGTCTGGAAAGAGTTGTGTTAGGCCCTCCAAGTCCTTTTGTTTATGCTTTTCTATGATTGCTTGTGTTTGTTTTCTTCTTATCAATCATACTATCAATGGAATAAATGATATCATCGGTTTGATTCCGTGATAACGACCCAACTTCTAAAATAATATCATATCGAGTCCTTCGTCGTCTTTTGCATGAGCGGGATACCTTTAAGATCTTTATGATGTTTGNAAAAAAAAAAAAAAAAAAAAAAAAAAAAAAAAAAAAAATCTTCATCAGAGTATTGAAAATAAATGTGAAATAGTTGGGTGGGTCCGGGATGTTGATAAGGCAACCCTAATCCTCAGCACAACTATCTAAGCTTTTGTTGGAGCAAAAACCCTTGAATTAAAGTAATTAAGATCTCCTTGTACAAAATTATGATCAACCAATAGATGAGGATAGAATTACATTACCCCTCTCGATATCTAGGGCAAGATTTGGAAATCTTGTTCTAAATTGAGTAACTCCACAATCAAACTTGATTAAGGCTTGATTAAATGGCTCAGATGCAATTCTACCATAAGAATGACTTCAAACTTAGAAATGACACATATGTTGCTTGGATCGCTAAAGGAAACATCTCAATTTGAGATCTGAATTACATTCATCTACGAATTTGATTTTTACATAACATATTGGGGATATTTATAGTCTCCCAATAAAAGATGTTTCTGGCCGGGATTTAATCCCGATCCCTTTTAATCTCCAGAAAGACGAAGTCAAATTGACTATTTAACCATTACATAATTTATAAAATTAAAAATAATAATTTTCAACCAATGTTGTTGTGTTAAGTGCTAACTTGAACCCTATTGTTGACATATTTTTAATTTTATTGGCAATAGGTCCATTTGGAACACAGTGATTCTTATCAAGCCTTCTTTGTCCCCATATCGATGAAATTTTCTATTTATTTTTGTGGGGATTGGTTCCTTATATTTTCGTGCACCCTCGACCTATGTATAGGCTTAACACTCTTGTGTATGTGAACTACGAAAAGAAATAAGACATTAAGTGATTCTTATAGGTACATTTTTGTACCAACATATAATAAGAAATAATTTATGTCCATGCATGAAATCCCACGTAAAAATCACAGTTCTGTAAGATGATGCATGCAATATTTCCAAAATCATGACGTACATTTTCTATGAGACCAATATTCGTAAACATATTATTTCAGCTATAGTTTGTGACACATTTCAATTCCTAATATCATAGTTATATCATGATGAACATCAAATAAACTTTATAGTCATATTAATATAATGACACATAGTCAGGAGGAGCTGGACGCGAGCTGACGGCTGGAAGGCGGCTTAGACCGCGCTGAAAGGGAATATGCTGTGCGCGCGTGATGGGCCATCTGGGCTGCACTCATTGGTCGTGGGCAACTGCAGGTGGATTATGGGCTGGGCCGAGGACGAGTTGGGTCGTTTATGTGGGCTACTAGGCCTGCTTTTGTCTGACCATGGACCAAAGGCTCGTATGTTGGGCCGAGTGTGGAATGGGCCGTACGTTTCTGAATTTGGGCTTCGAGTTTTGGAGCTTCGTTCGCTGCCGGTTGGTTTGCAGCTGTTCGGTGCTCGGGTTTGGGGATCTAACCCAACCCAACCCGGATATAACCCGGTTCATTGGCCGGTTAATTAACTGATTTCTTTTCCCCCAAATCCCTCTCATGGGCCGACATGTCGTCTACCTTCAGATTCTTTCATATTGGCCGATAATCGCCCGTCGACAGAAAACTTGGAATCATCAGCCCTGACTCTATCTTGACGGAATAATTCCCATTTTCTGAGGTTTTTCAATTCACTTCGATTCCATTGATCTTGAGAACGCATCGAATTCTTTGATTTCCCAAAATTTCTGTTAGTCTAACGGAGGGATGGAGAAAATGATTAGCATGTTGAAGCCCAAGCCAAATCCGCAGCAGCAGCTGCGGGAATGGCAGCGAAAGCTCCGACAAGAGTGCCGCAACGTCGAACGTCAAATTCGAGGTAATGGATCTGTTTTCGTCTTTTCGATTTCAATCTGGTTCGTGTTTTTATGTATCTTTGCATTACTGGGTTGAAATTTTGATCATCTACCTTTAGGGATTCTTTAATTCTTAATGTTCTTTGATTTGGTTTGGTTTGGTTTATTTTTGCTCGATGGGTTTGGTCCAGATATACAGAGAGAGGAGAAAAATGTTCAGAAAGCTATTAAGGAAGCTGCTAAGAGGAATGATATGGTCTCTGCAAAGGTATGTTAAAAAACTTCAGATTATCTCTGTTTAATTCTCTAATCAGGGGTTTCATCAGAAAGAAAAAAAGTTCTAATATGGGGAAATTTTCCCTAATCCACTTTGGGGTGAGAGAGAGGGAGATTCTAGTAATGGTTGCTTGATTGGAACAATCCATCGTTTGCATTTACCGTGCTGAACTTCTTTTTGTTCTGCTGAGAACTTTGCCTAGGATGGCTGGTTTCATTTTGATCTTAAGGGTTCATATTTTCTTGCTTGCCATTAGGGTTCATCTTGGATATGGACAGTAATGGGATCGTGTGATATGATTCATAATTTAGTACACTGTGTCTAATCCCTTGTTGTTTCTGCATGGTATTATACCCTTTTATCTCTTGTTGTTTAATACTGCCCTGCAATTGTTTTTCAGGCACTTGCCATAGAAATTGTGAGGTCTAAAAAGACTGTGAACCGTCTTCATGAAAATAAGGCGCAGCTTAACTCGATATCCATGCACCTTGGCGAAAGTGTTGGTATGATGCTTTGCATTTCCTAAAGCTTGAAAACTTCTTGGTTTTTTTGCTGTCTTATCTTCTCCCACAACATACTTAAATGTTGAGGTTTTCATACTTTTGAGGAGTCAGGGAGGGATGATTTGATGATCATAGCAAGCTGTATAGTCTAGCTTGAGTTTTTGATAAACAATAGTATGCTGAAATTTTTGTTTTTGTTTTTGTTTATTATTTTTTGATTGTTATAAGTTGTTGAATATGAATAGCAAAGCTTGATGTGGTGTTAAATTTAAAAGTATAGGGAGGGAAGGCGAAGGGGAAGGGCCTCTTATTTAGCACATAATTAATGGCACAACTTTTTATATCGAAGTGTAACATAGTATGATCATTGAGCAATCACCATCTTTATTGATATTTTTCTCAAGTATGTTGAAGTGCGAAATTTGTATTTCTCTAAGAGCTTTGAATGTGATCACACATCTGGGATTCTGGATACCTTTGATCGAATGCCTGCCAATTTTGCAGCCATTGCGAGAACGGTGGGGCATCTTTCCAAGAGTGCTGAAGTTATGAAGCTTGTTAATAACCTGATGAAGGCGCCAGAAATGGCAACTACAATGCAAGAGTTTAGCAAGGAGATGACCAAGGTATCTTTTCTTAAAAATAGAAACAATTTCTAACTTTCTCTTTGGTCGAGGTTATGAATTTAAAGCTGATGTACCCTTGGTCGAACATTATTATTAGTTAGCTCCTTTTTACATGTAAATCAGAATTCTTTTTAATCAGGTTACAGTTTTTTTCATCCTGGTTCTTCATAACTGGGTTGATCTTTTCTTTTCATTTGGTAAAATAAGGACAAGTTCTTACTATTATACTACTACCCTTACTTTGGATTAACACAAAAATGAAACAATCTAATGGTCTGGCCACAGAACACCTCGTCCTAAAGAAAGTATAAGAGAACCTTCCATTCATATAAATTACGAGGAGGCTATAATTACAAAAGAAATTTTGTGGTTTGACCACCACGACGATGTTGTATACTCCCTTGCTCAAATCCTTATGCTCATCTTCTATTTATGGAGATTTATTGAAAGGATGTTTCGTTATAGTCCTTCTGTCAAGTCTTTGTTCTCTGTTTAATTTCCAAACACTACTGAATTTATATGTTCTCTTTGGAAAGTACTACAATGGCCTCGATAATATAGTTGTTATTGATATCTGTAGGCTGGGGTGATCGAGGAAATCGTGAATGATGCAGTGGATTCAGCACTAGATTCTGAGGATATAGAAGAGGAGATTGAAGAGGAAGTCGACAAAGTTTTGTCAGCCCTTGCTGGCGAGACTGCTGCACAGCTTCCAGAAGCAGTCAGGAAGGAAAAGATGAAGCAACCAGCTCGTGCCGAAGTCCAGGAAGAGGTATATAATGCATAGTTTTTAGTCCCCATGAAACTTGATGATGTTCTTGTTCTTTCCATGGAAATGTGAAAAAGAAACGTCATGACATATTTATTCCTTTGCAGGAAGAAGCAATTGCTGAGGGTGTTGACGATGAGGAAGAACTAGAAGAAATAAGGGCTCGGCTTGCAAAAGTTAGATCATAAATTTGATATTTCACATAAGAATTTCAAAACAGTCATAACTCGATTCGAGCCACAACATTACTTCCCTGGTATTTTATGAGAGAGAAAATGAGCGACATATTGAACTTTCTCTTGTGCATGTATGTTTGATCAAAATTCATAAACCGAGAGTATATTTGTCAAATAGATAGGAAGAGGGACGAGATGAAGGTGGAGATGGAGATGGAGACTAACCGTTTGATGTATATTATATCTAATCTGCTCAACAGAATGCAAATGATGCATTGTTCTATCTTCTTATATCTGTATGAATGCATTATGTTTCTTTCTATATCCACACTGTGATCTCTCTTTTCCTTTACAGTACAATAGAGTCTGCCATAAAGTAACTGTAATAGGTGGGCAAAGTTCTGTATATCAGACAAAATTGTCCATTTTCAGATCCTGCAGGCAGTTGGAAGTTTGAAAAAGTAAGTTTTAAGGCTTTAAATATTGAAATGAACCAATGAAAAGAGCGATAGTGGTAATAGGTGAATGTTATACCAATCAAGTAGCAAATGGAGTTCCTTATCTTAGACGTTTCCATTCCATTCTTTAGCAAAAGAAAAGATGAAAAGAGAGAGAGGAAGATGCATGTTGGGTAAGCCTTTAAGGCACGTCAAGTTTTGGTTGTCACATTCTTTTTGCTATAGATTATGATAGTTAGAAAAAGTCACGAATTCAAGCATTTTGATTATTTCAAAAGCATGATAGACTTCTTGTCCTGTTTGATTCCCTTTGGCTCAGCAGTTATGCTTATTCATCCCGTGATGATATGAACAGTAATTGTGTAATGATTCCAGAGCTAATAAAAGAGAAATAGCAGAGCTCACTTTTCTTTTCTGCTTTTCTAGCTCTCTCTCTTTCTGTTTTTTAGTATTTGCTTATTGACTAGAACTTCTTTTGAACTGTGCTTTGCTTTTTTGTTTCTACAACTACCTCCCCAAATCTCCATCCACCCACCCTAGGCTCTGTCTTCTCTCTCTAGCTTTGGAAATTCTTTACTCCAAGTTTGTGTTAGCCTTATCATCCAAGTAACTTTGGTCGTTCATCTGAGATAGAATCTTATATATACCCTCAACCATTGTTGGCAGAGATATCTTTGTACACACACAAAAGAAATGAAAACTTCTTTCTCTCACAGTTGTCTTTCTTTCTTTCTGCTTCTTGCTATTTCATTTGCATCTGCAACTTCTCCAAACCAAGAGCAGCCAACCTTATCTTCAACAATCACCTATCCAATCCTTCAAGCAGAGAAGCTCATTAGAGACCTCAACTTGTTCCCCAAGGAATCCATAAACATTGCAGCAGAAAACCCTTCATTTTCGTCTTCAGGAATTGTCGAGAAAAGTTTTCAGTTCCCTTTCATTGGAAGAAAAAGTCAAGGCCCTTCCGTTCAAGAACTTGGCCACCATGCTGGCTATTATCCCCTTCCTCATACTAAATCAGCAAGGTAATTAAGCACACTTTCAATCAGAGGTTATGCATATTATAAGATTTAATTGGTACTTTTTTTTTTTTTTTTTGATCCTTCATTATAAATTGGATAATGGGATGCAAAAGGATAAGGAGAAAAAATTGTTTTTTCTTTGAATACGAACAAGATTAGTTTCACTCATCTCTCTAGCATTTTGTTCATGCCTGCTATAATCTTGACTGTAAATCTCTTATAATTCAAGTTGTGAATGAATTGCTCTTCATTCTTATTAATTCCAACTTTAGAGACTTTGCATTGGCCTGTAATTCTCAGTTGATGTAGGCTATTTGGAATTTTTATATTCATGTGAAGGATATACAGCTTGTTGAATAAAAAAATATCAAGGAATCTTTTCACTTGTTGGTCATCATTTGAGTCCGTGATCCCTGCCTGTATTTCCCATTTCTCCCAACTTCGGTTTTTGGAAACTTTCACAGGACTGATATATTTTCTTTATTCATGTCATGTGACTCGTATACAGGATGTTCTACTTATTCTTTGAATCAAGAAACAGCAAGAAGGACCCTGTTGTGATATGGTTAACAGGAGGGCCAGGGTGCAGCAGTGAGCTTGCTATGTTCTATGAAAATGGTCCTTTCCAAATTGCAAACAACTTGTCTCTTGTTTGGAATGACTATGGCTGGGATAAGGTAACATCCTGCCCCCATGTCCCTATTCAAAATCACTCTCTTTTACTTCTTCGTCTGATTTTGGTCATATGGATCCTTGTGTGCAGACATCAAATCTTATTTACGTCGACCAGCCTACTGGAACTGGTTTCAGTTACACTTCCGACGATGATGATATTCGTCACGACGAGGAAGGAGTCAGCAATGATTTGTACGACTTCTTGCAGGTAACCACAATTTCGCTTCGGTTTCATCTAGTATAACAGTATCTTGATACATTCTGTAATGGCAAGATATCCTACATTATTGACAAATTGCTTCCCTTACATTTCTTGGCTATACTCATATTCTCAGGCATTTTTTACTGAGCATAAAGAATTTGCTGCAAATGACTTTTACATCACTGGCGAATCGTATGCTGGGCACTACATTCCTGCATTTGCAGCCAGAGTTCACCAAGGAAATAAAGAAAAGCAGGGAATCCATATAAATCTTAAGGTACCTATTATAACATATCTTCTTTCCTCAATTATTTTTATCCAAATTATAAGGTGAATGTTTTATCAGGGTTTTGCAATTGGCAACGGGCTTACTAATCCAGAAATTCAGTATAAAGCATACACTGATTATGCCTTGGAAATGGGATTGATTGGAAAATCTGACTTCAACAGCATAAACAAGTTGGTCCCAGGCTGTGAAAAGGCAATCAAAAGTTGTGGTAACTTTCTAAATATCTACCAAAGTTTTTCTCA
Source organism: Cucurbita pepo subsp. pepo (assembly GCF_002806865.2). NCBI lineage: Eukaryota > Viridiplantae > Streptophyta > Magnoliopsida > Cucurbitales > Cucurbitaceae > Cucurbita > Cucurbita pepo. The sequence goes on along the minus strand of NC_036639.1, from coordinate 11,693,066 downwards.
AATATATGATGTCATAAGGTATGGCGAAGTAACGTCTTTTCGATACGCTTTTCTCTGTCATGAATCCATCAGGTACTCATGGGGGAAGTGCTTGTGTATCTTCTTATATCATCTGCAACCGGATATTCAGTAGAATCATGGACGTTGTCGGAGACAAAAACGTAAGGACAGACAAACTAAATGATCAAATCTTATAATTGAAGTACCATGTTGTATTTATTTCTTACAACTCTTTCCATTAACTACCATTTTTCTCCGATGAAAAGGCTATCATGTCTTTGTTATGCAGTACTATGATGTTAGAAAGAAATGCATTGGAAATCTTTGTTACGACTTCTCGAACATGGAGAAATTCCTTAACGAAAAATCAGTAAGAAACGCGCTCGGAGTCGGGGATATGGACTTTGTGTCATGCAGCAGCAAGGTGTACAGTGCCATGCTTATGGATTGGATGAGAAATCTTGAGTTTGGCATTCCAGCTCTCATTGAGGATGGAATCAAGGTGTTGGTGTACGCGGGCGAGTATGACCTGATATGCAATTGGCTCGGTAAGTTCTCGATGCTCGCATCTTAAATTGTTCTCCTTTTGAAGTCGAATCGTTTTCGAAGAAAATGTTTCTGAAAGAATTTTTACTATCGTTGAAGGAAATTCGAGATGGGTTCATGAAATGAACTGGTCTGGTCAGAAAGCATTTGCAGCATCCAAAATTGTTCCATTCTTAGTAGATGGTAAAGAAGCTGGCGTTCTCAAAAGCCATGGTCCTCTTGCGTTCCTCAAGGTCTTTCTCTTGCTCCCAAATATGAAATACCAAACATTTGAACATTGTGGATCATATTATTACAGGGATCATCAGAGGTTCTAATTGAATGTGGTGTGGTTGGTTGAACAGGTCCATAATGCAGGTCATATGGTGCCAATGGATCAGCCAAAGGCTTCGCTTCAAATGCTGCAGAGTTGGATGCAGGGCAAACTTGCCTTGGATGAGACAACACATGAACGACTTGCTCCAAAATGACTGCTATCACTCAACTCAATTTCTTCCTTGTTTCAAAGGCTTGATTTCACACACTGATCACTATATGTGTCCAAGTGGGTCGTGGGCGGGACGGTGATGGGGATGAAGAGTATAATCTCATTCCTANAAATGTTCTCCACTCTCTTCCCCGCTCCTCGGCTAAACAGAAAATCCATTCTCTATTCGGGCTAGCTAGGTCCTCCCGTGGGTAAAATGGACATCTCTACTCATGAACCAACACATATATCCTTTTAAAAGTGAATCATCAACCTCTAAAATAATAACTTGTGTATTGTGAACTAGTATAAGTAGATTCTCGTATAATCATAAGAATACTCCAAGCTTACGTCCAATTGTTAGTGCGTTACTAATTATTCAAATTTAGCACTATACCGAATCAATCATCAAATAAGACAAGAATATATATATATATATAAAGGGTAGGTTACCCTATGAATATTATATAAACCCTAGAATAGTAATTGTAAATAGTAAATAGGTAAATAGAAGAAAGTAGTAAAAATTGAAGTATTTTGGTTTCTAGAAATGGGCATTAACATAAATAGAAACTGGGCATAAACATGAAGCTTCCCTAAAAGAATATTGATAGGCATAAAGATGAATCAATAAAAGGATGAAGAAAAAAAAGAATACCAAAAATGTATGGTTCTTTAGGGCACTGACTGAATAAGAAGGTGAATTTTATGTGCAAATATAGATAGCATCAGCTCAACCCTACAAAAATAGGATTTTTTTTTAAGGCAATTGGGGATTTGGGGTTGCACTTTAGGGCACTGTTTTTTAGCTTGGATGTGTCACAAAATGGCCTATATTTTCATGTGTCATATCACTTCATCACCATATCATTGTAGGGTTATTATTATTATTTTAATTTCAATGTGCTTCAGAAAATACTCTATATTAACTTATAACCGTCTAAATCCACCGCTAGCAGATATTGTTCGTTTTGGCCCATCACGTCATCGTCAGCCTCACGATCTTTAAAATGCGTTTACTAGAGAAAGATGTTCACACTCTTAAAAGAAATGTTTCATTCCCCTCTCCAACCGATGTAGGATCTCATACGATCATAGGAACAAAATAAAATGTGTTTGGCTCAAAGCAAAAAAAACATGTAAGTGAGGTTATAATATCTCGAAAGAGTTTGTGTAATAACTCAAGTCCACCGCTAGCAGATATTGTCCTCTTTGATATTTCCCTTTCAAACTTTCCTTCAAGGTTTTTAAAACGTGTTTGATCGGGAGAGGTTTCCCACACCCTTATAAAGAATATTTCGGTTTCCTCACTAACTGATGTGGACACCGTTTGTGTTAGTCTTTACTCTTCAAAAAAAATCTTTTTAAAATATATTTTTAAAAACTTTTAAAATTTAGCTAATAATACAAATATTTTGTAAAAATATATATATATATATATATATATTGAGTGTTGGTGATAGGTAATAGCTTCCTAGTTGTGACACGTTTTGGTGTGGAGTTCCAATGCTTTGGTGCTTTGATTTAGTGGTTAGGTTTAGGCGCATTTATGTGTTAGGTTTTCTATTTTTCTATCACTTCATTTTCAGGGCTTTCTTCTTTAGCCCATTTTTTTAGATTTAATCCATTTCTCGTAACGATCCCGCTTTCTAAAACCCTAAATCGATCGATCATAAAATGTTCCTTTTTACTTCTCAACGAGATATACATTCAATATACAAAACATGTCTCTACTTAATTCTACCTTAAAAAATATTACTCGGGAGACCTTATCTTCACTAATTACGGTTTTTCGTCTTTTAAGGTTCACTTTTATCGTAGCATGAAAATTCATTATACACCCAATCAATTTAACCTCTAAAGAGTAAATCTAGCCTCTGATTCCCGACGTTGTCAACGGGTAACTTTTGTCAAAAAAAAAAAAAAACGTTTAATCTCTTAAGGTATCCTCATCTCTTTCTCGATACCTACATTCCTACTCAAGTCTCATGCATGAATCTATTAGACACAATGTTTCGAGTCTTATTAGATATAAAATTAAATTAATATAGAACCTATACATCAAGTTTTGAAATTTTGAATGCATCAAGGATCACAAAATTGAAAATTTATGAATCAAGAACGAAAATTTCATTTGTAGCAATCCAAACTACGAACTCAAGAACTTTTGTAGCATGTGTAGTTATGAATCCATAAATTCTCTCTCTCCATTGATTATACGTTGGCTTCCATGTCTACGTAAGAAATCATGAACCTCTACAATGATATGTTATTGTCCATTTTGAACACAAATTTTCATGGTTTTACTTTTAGTTTCCCTGAGAATGACTCGTACTAACAGAGATAGTGTTCCTTACTTATAAATCTAGGACGTTTCTCTTCATTATTAGTTTTGTTGTTTAAAGCCTAGAGGCTTTGGATGCTTTTGAGATGGGGGAAAGAGTGATAAAGAGTAAGGGTTTGGTGTACTTAAGGCTGCCAAATTTGATATATATAAGCACAAGAAGAAGGAAGGGAAGGGAAGGGAAGTTGGGACAGTCTAGGTAGCTTGCTCCCATAGGAGTTGGAGAACTGTTTCAAGCTTTGTCTTTCATTTTCACTTACTGTTTCACTTTTGAGCTGTTTATAAACCATCTTTCCATCTCTCCCCCTACCTATTATTACACACTAAAGCACTTCAAAACACTTCTCCTTCTCTTCCACCACTTCCACACAGACATGGGAAGATCCCCTTGTTGTGATAAGGCCAATGTGAAGAAGGGCCCTTGGTCCCCTGAGGAGGATGCCAAGCTCAAGGCTTACATTCACAACCATGGCACTGGTGGCAATTGGATCTCCCTCCCTCAAAAAGCTGGTAAAAAAATCACTTTTTTAGGGGTTTTTTAGGGTTTTTTTTAGGGTTTTTTTAGGGTTTTCAATCTCTAAGTGGGGTTTTTGAGTGTTTTTTTGTGTTTTTCTTGATGGGTTTTCTCTTTTTGTTGGTGGGTATTTGAAGGTTTGAAGAGATGTGGAAAGAGTTGTAGGTTGAGATGGCTTAACTATTTGAGGCCCAACATTAAGCATGGAGGCTTCACTGAGGAAGAAGATAGAATAATTTGTACCCTATATTCCACTATTGGAAGCAGGTAATTTCTTTGCATGCATTTTTCGTTAAGCTTTTAAGTCGAGCGGTGATTTTTCGAATCTTGTTTAGGGTTTGGATTTAACTAAAGAAACTCGTAGGTGGTCGATAATTGCTACTCAGTTACCGGGGAGAACGGATAACGATATCAAGAATCATTGGAATAGCAAATTGAAGAAGAAACTTATAGGAATGGAGAAAAACCCTCAAATCATCCCTCCTACTACAATGCCATATTCTTCTCATCATAATGATCATCAAGTTTCATCATTTCCAGCTCAACCACTCAGTTCAATCCCATCAAATTGGTCAAACGACAACGACAACGACAACAACATCGACAACATTAGCCCTTGTCTTGTCCCAACACAAGAATCCAACATGAACAGCTTATTGAGCTCCTTGATGTTTCAGCATAATCAAACCCTAGATGCAAGAAGCTGCACTCAAATCAACAACACTTCAAGAATCATGATGATGGGGTTTCAGAATCAAACCCATAATTACAATTATTATTATGATGCTATGAATGATGAAGAACATAACAACATATGCTTCAATGGAGGAGGAGGAGGAGGAGGAGGAGATGATCATGTTCATAGCACCACCAGCTTGTTCCAATGCATGGAGGGAAAGTTCATGAAGTTCTAGTGCATTAAGAGGATGTTTAAAGGAAGGGTTGGCTTGATTTTGTGGAGTTTGTTTGTTAATGAAGGGAAATTAATGATGTGAAATTGTGGTACGGTCTTATCGGATGCAGTTTGATTCAAAATTCAAAGCTATAGTGTTTGATGAAAACTAGAAGTGGTGTTGTTGTTGTTGTTCTTAATTAAAAGTAATGTATTTTGGTGTCAAAATTGGTTTGAGGGCCATGATGTTTTATAGGCGACTGGTGGAGCTATGGAGCTATTGAAGAGACATTTCAGGGCCTGCAAAATCACTACACTTTCAAGAACTTGATGGGATGCTTTTGACCTTTTCAATTCATTCACCCTTTTGCTTCCTTTTGTTTTTAACTCTAAACTTGATCTCGATCTCGATCTCGTTCCGAAGAATAACGTTCTCTAGAGTCATGTAGAACGGACACTAATCGTATCATAATATCATTTACTCTTTGAACGATCTTAGATTTCGTAACATGTCGACTAAATTGTTCATATTAAATTTTAATGATTAAAGTTTAAATTGTTACGGGTATGAAAGTTTAGAGATCATAAAGTGTTTACGACCTATTTATTATATACTAAAGTGTTTGAATGAGAGGCTACACGAGTTGAGTTGAATCAAATAAGAGGAATGATATACCTTATGATTAGTTATGATCCAAAGCCACGCCAAACGAATATGAGTAATGGGTATGGTTGATATTTAGTTTTATTTGACGAGTTCATTTGTTATGTTTTTTTTAGAGTGATTGGTGTCACGATCATGCTTGTTTAGAACGTGTTGCATATGGGCACATGTCATGTTAAGGCCCATTAAACCCTTTTCTTTGCTTACATATCTTCAATGCAATTGACCCTCTCAAAACACGGTCTGAGGCTTGACTATACATTTGAATGGTCCACGAATACAATTTTAAGACTGACTTGTTCACGAAAAGTATAAATGTTCGAAATATTTTTTTTTTATTCTTCTTTANAAAAAAAAAAAAAAAAAAAAAAAAAAAGGAAGAAAAACAAAAGGAGAGAGGAAAAAGACGAAATTAGCCATCTATTTTATGGAGGTGACAGGCAAATCCCCATTGGGAAGCACTCCCAAAAGAACTCTCAAATTAACTTCCCCTTATCCACAAATCAAAACAGTTCTTTTTTTATTTTTAATAATTTATTGAACTTATTGGAATCAAAAGTGAGAATAAAAGCCTGAGAATTTGCTTTAGAACAAATACCAGTTCATGTAACGTATAGATCAAAGTTGAGTATATTCTTTCCAACAGGGCAAGAATGTGACTAAAGTTTGCCCGACCGAGCAACCAGAAACCACAAACGAAACACGTCGACCATAGATCGTACTGCGTCGAAGAAACCAGTCCCTTCAAAAGAAAAATGATAATAGTAATAAGTTCATGACTTCAACACAAGGATTATATTAACGAACACTACCAAATTACACTAGCCAGCTCCTGTGTGTTGATTTCATTCACTTGCATATCCATTTGCATGCTTCTAATGACAAAATCAACATCATGGTACCTAAAATCTATTTGGTCTAGAAATGCACGGAGTTTAAGCAAGACGACGCGCCCTTAACTTACCGTAAACTTGTTCATTTGATCTCAAGCAGCGTTAGTAGTCACGTTTCCGATAAGTTTGAGGTCGAAGATTTCAATCCAGTAGCCATCAGGATCCTTTATAAATGCAATACCTTTCATCTTGCCTACAATAAATTGGAAAAGAAATAATATAAAAGACAGGTTATCATTTGGGGTGTTAGCAATCTCAAAATTACTATCATTTTGACAGCGGCGTTCGACTACGTGCTCCCTTACCGTCATCTGGTTTCTTAACAAATTCCACTCCTAGGCGTTCAAATCTCTCGCACGCCTTATACGTGTCATCAACAGTTATACCAATGTGTCCTGAAAAGAAAAATAGAGGATAAGTCAGAAGAAAGACATCTAAAAACAAAATCTTGGTATATGAGATCGTAACATGTAGCTTATAATCATGTACTCTGTGTGTGAAGTTCATCATACAGCATAAAACATTTACACTTGTAGCTCACTGAGTCACTTTAAATATATGGCAAAAATGAAACAAATTAAGAAATAGACACGAACTTGATACAACAATGACTTGCAACCTATCATATTCGGAAAAATTATGGCACGAACACAACAAGGAGTTGATCGTAGCTGTCTTCAAATATAATCGCTTATGTGTTTATGTTATTTAAAAATTTAAGCAAATTCAAATGTTGTGAACATTTTCTACCAATGAAATAAAATCAAGCATGCTATAAATTATGCCACGAAACCCATGGAAATTCAGGAATCCTAGGAGAATAATAGGTTTGAAGACTCGACAGCAGTACCGAGCGGAAGACATGGCGAGAGAGGCTCGCAAATTAAACATTACTTTACATCTTCCCATACGAAATTAAGTTTTAAAAGTGAAATCTATTTAATTGCTAAGGTTTGCCTTCAAAGTCTTGCATAGAGAACTATCCTAGAGGTGAGTCTTTTGCTGATTTGGGAAGGTCTTAATCCCAAAAGGACCAAATTCTTCGTCTGGACAGTAGCTTTAAGCAGTCTTAATACCTCTAACAAGATCAAAAGAGAAAATCCAAATCTCTTCCTTCTTTTACAAAAGATGCATTTTTAATGTTATGAGATCCACGTCGGTTGGAGAGGGGAACGAAGCATTCCTTGTAAGAGTGTAAAAACCTCTCCCTAGTATACGCGTTTTAAAAACCTTGAGGGGAAACCCAGGAGGGGAAGCCCAAAGAGGACAATATTTGCTAGCGGTGGGCTTGAGCTGTTACAAATGGTATCAGAGCCAGACACCGGGCGGTGTGCCAGCAAGGAAGCTGGGCCCCCAAGGGGGGTGGATTATGAGATCCCACATCGGTTGGAGAGGGGAATGAAGCATTCCTTGTAAGAGCGTGAAAACCTCTCCCTAGTAGACGCGTTTTAAAAACCTTAAGAGGAAGCTTAGAAGGGAAAGCCCAAAGAGGACAATATCTGCTAGTGGTGGGCTTGGACGGTTACAAATGTCCTTGCCAAATGCATTCCTCTTGCATCAGTAGGTCTACTTCATTTTATTATAAGAACAAAAAAACTACAAAGTTAGCAAGAAAAGAAGCGTCGGAAGGAAGTTACATACCAAAGCCACGAGGATCCGAGTTCCCATTATGATATCCTTTAAATTCAGGGTCACTTTCAGTACCCCAGTTGCTGAAAGAAGATTATGACTGTCAAATTTTAATCGAAAAAGACACTTCGAAAGACACCAAAATGAAAAGCTCCAAATAGAAAGCATAGTCTCACTGTGTTAACTCAATTGTAGCCTTCCGACCAAAAGTCCAGACCGTTCTGTCAACTGCGTTGTCTGGGGCAGAAGCAACATCCTAAAGCACCATATCAAAATGTTCTAGATATGAAACTGAGATGTAATGAAATCTAAATTTTGTGTATAGAACGCAATTATCTGCCTATACATACAAATCAAAGTACAGCGACATCAAAAAGCTGTTATAAATGCTCCTAGATCATTATAGCGAACGAAGATTACCTCATAACCCAAGAAGTACAAGCTAAACTTCATTTCAGGAAAATCCAGCCTCTTGAGTAATCTACCATTGTTAAAAACAGTGTATTAATTTCTGGGGTCGAATTTATTTGACCGGAATTGCACAGGTTCAATCGAAATCATTTCATACTCAAAACTTAATACAACTTCAAGTACTCACAAGACCAAAACGCTCATAATACTCCCAAAAAATTTCCACAGAAGAATCAGAAATTCATTTTACAATCATCTAAAACAAGAAATATATGAAAAAAAAACTTACGACATGCCCAGAACTCGAGAATAGAAGTCAAGACTGGCTTTAGGATCCTTAATCCGGAACATCTGCGAGCATTTTATAGAAGGGAATCAAGTTTGAGTAATTTATAGATGGCCCAAATTCAAAATTAACCGGATATTGAACACAGAAATGGGTATTATAGAAAATCGGAAGCAATCTTACAGTCTGTTGCATGATGTAACCTTTAGTGGCATCATCGGGGGTTGCGTGAAGTCCCGGATTGTTTGCGGGAGATTCTTTAGGAGCCGAAGCCATCGAAAAGGGTCTCAATCGATTCAATCTCTACAAGAAAAACCAATTTTAAGAACTCAATAAGGAAGGTAGTGAAAGGGTAGGTCATTTGGCCAAGAAAAAGCAGCAAAAAACAGCTGATCTGAACCTCGATTCTACTACTTTTGGGGAGCATAAATAATGGGTTTAAAGAAAATCTCGACGCAAACCCCAAACGAGATAGACGGGGTAAAATGGTAGCCATTGATAAGGAAGCCATGGAGGATTTGATTGGTTTTGCTTACCTTTTCAGAGCCCACTCTGGTTCTCCGTGCTATCACTCGGATATGCGAAGCGTCTGGATGGGGCGGACGGCAGAATTAGAAATTAAAACAGTANTTTTTTTTTTTTTTTTTTTTTTTTTTTTTTTTTTAATATATAGAATAAGCATAAATTAATAAAAATGTCAAAATATTCTTAAAAATTTCTAAATTTTTAATAATATCTTTAAATTTTTTATAAAAATCTAAAAAATAAATTTGGGATAAAAAATTACTACTTTAATTTTTAAAATATCATTAATATCGTTCCACTTCTAAAAAAAATTAAAAAAAATACCCATAAAATTTTAAAAACAACATTAACACTATATTAACACTATTTACCTGTATAAATAATAAAAAATTTTAATTTTTTTTTTAATTCACGCCTCATATATTATCTCCATACGTTTTAATGTTATGAGAAGTTTGTAAATATTTTTTAAACATGATAATATATTTTTGAATTATTTTAAGAAAAGTTTAAAGGTATTTTTGCAGTAAAAAAAAAAAAAAAAAAACTATTAATAAAAATTTTGAAAATTTAAGTGTATTTTTAAAATAATTTTTTTTATATAAAATATTAGCGCGTATATTTTTTATATTGTCCATCTGGACCATAAGCTCTGGTGGCTTTGCTTTGGGCTTCCCAAAACCTCGTACTAATGGAGATACTCAAATGTCTAACAAAAGACCCATGATTACTCTCTCCATTCTCCATTGGTAAAGAGGCTTTTAGGGAGCCAAAAACAAAGCCATGAGAGCTTATACTCGAAGTGAACGTGTTCGTCTAACATGATATTAGAGTCATGCCCTAAACATAGTCGTGATAATAGATGGGTAAATCTTCAAATGTCGAACAAAGGAATCCAAAAAGAAAAAGGAGTCAACCTTCCTCGAAAGCATAGTAAAAAATGACTAAGACTCTAAATGAGTCGTTGTTGGAGGAGAGGTGTTAGGTGATAAAAGTTCCACGTCCCCGATCAAAATGACAGAGAGTGAGTTTAGTAGATTTTAATAATATTCAACTTTTAAAGTAAAATTAATGTACGAGGAAGCCATTTTTTCACGCTTTCGAGGAAACTCACATTTTTTTCACGATTTCAGAATCTCAAAAATTTAAATCTCCTTCGCTTTCCGAGTCAAGGTTGAAGACGAAGACCCAAATTCTACGCACTTCCTGCCATTAATGGTGGCCATTTTTTCTTCCTACCTAACGCAGCAAACAACCATACACTGAGGTGGTCTCCTCACTCTTAATAGAAGTCTACTTACGTTTCTTCCGTTGCGATGCAATTGAATCTGTTTTTATCGTATCTTCTAAATTGCTTGTCTTCTTTTGTACTCGGATTCTTACGTTCTCTATTTAAATATTGATAGTAATTTCCCCTCCAATCCGCTTCGGTTTGTGTGCAACTTCTTTATCTGAAACCTCTTTGCAATTGCGTCTGTGATTTTGATTCCTTCAATGGAGAAATCTGGGTATGGTCGCGATGGAATTTTCAGGTCCTTACGGCCTCCGATCGTCTTTCCCAGAGATCCCAATTTGTCGGTGGCCTCTTTTATTTTCCGAAACTCATCGTCTTATCCAAACCGACTCGCCATAGTTGATGCGGAATCCTCTGATTCCGTGTCGTATTCCCAGCTTAAAGCCTCTGCAATTAAGATCTCCAATGGCTTGCTCCAATTGGGTATCGAGAAAAACGACGTGGTGATGATTTTTGCTCCAAATTCTGTTGAATTCTCCATTTGTTTCATTGGAATTGTTGCTATTGGGGCTATTGTCACCACTTGTAATCCTGTTTACATGGTCTCTGAGTTAACCAAGCAAGTTAGAGATGCTAAGCCCAAACTTATGATATCTGTTGTTGAATTGTGGGACAAAGTGAAGGTTCTAAACATCCCAACAGTGTTACTAGACCAGCAAATTCCTTCGGAAATCCAGTCCTCCAAAATTTTATGTTTCAATGATTTGATAAACATGGCTGGCGATAAATCTAGCTCCGAATTCCCAATTGTTGGGGTGAAGCAGAGTGATACAGCTGCTCTTCTGTATTCATCAGGAACAACAGGAGCCAGTAAGGGTGTGATTCTGACTCACAGAAACCTCATAACATCTTCACTGATGATAACATTGGATCAGAAGACTAATGGAGACGAAAATGGCACATATCTGAACTTTTTGCCGATGTTTCATGTGTTTGGATTGGTTTGTATAACATGTGCGCAGCTGCAGAGAGGAAACACCATTGTCTCTATGCCAAAGTTTAACCTGGAGAAGGCCCTGTGGGCAGTGGAGAAGTACAAGGTGACAGATCTATGGGTTGTGCCGCCTGTTGTGCTTGCTTTGGCAAAACAAAGTGTGGTAAAGAAATACAACCTTTCATCCCTGAAGCATATCGGTTCAGGGGCTGCACCTCTTGGGAAGGAATTAATGGATGAATGTGCTAACAACATTCCCAGTGCTGTGGTTCTCCAGGTACCCTGTAGTAGGCTGTTTGTGTTCTATAATTATGTTTACTATATCTATTGGATGCTTTTTCATTCTTTCACTTTCTTATATCAAGAACATCAAATGATATTTTCACTTAGAACCAACAGAGTTTGAAGTGCAGAGGAGTTGGGACAATTAGAACTTAGAACAGTAGTGAAACACTTTTCTTTTAAATGCCTCCAAAAAGTACTTTTATGTATGTGTTAGAGATGACCTGTGACTTTTGAAGATAGAAAAACACTATTTTAAGTAATCTTAGCAATTTCAAAAGAAGGTTTAACTAGGTTACCGAACACTGGTAAAATCAGCTTTCGTCGTTACAAAAGACATACCGACCCTAAGTGTTTATAGAATTCTCAAAATCTATGGCTATGCAATAAAAACCATGAAATTTTTAAAAGTTACTTTATTTGGTTAAAAATGCTTTTCCTATTCTAAAAGTCATATACATTCATCCTAATTATCGGCTACTCTAAATTCTGAATTGAACTTCTAAATGTTTTCACTTCATTTGGCTTTGATTTATAAACTTGTAGAGGTGGATTATAAGATTATAATGCAATAACTTGAATTCATTGCTATTCTCAGGGTTATGGTATGACTGAGACTTGTGGAGTTGTTTCTTTGGAGAATCGAACAGTTGGCAAACGAAATACGGGTTCGGCTGGAACACTTGCCTCTGGTGTTGAGGCTCAAATAGTCAGTGTAGATACTTTGAAGCCTCTTCCTCCTAATCAATATGGAGAGATACTGGTTCGGGGACCGAATATGATGCTTGGTATATAGATATGGTTATCTTTCTCTTGATTTATGGTTTTCATACAATACTTTGGAGAGAATGTTTTTGTTTCGTAATCGAATACGATCTGAGTTAATGTGATCTTTAGTGTGTTGGGAGTAACTATTACTACCTAACATTCAAGTCGGTTTTCGAATTCAATTTTGAAATGATGTGCAGGTTACTTAAACAATCCACAGGCCACCAAGCAAACTATTGACAAATATGGCTGGGTGCATACTGGAGACCTTGGATACTTTGATGAAAATGGTCAGCTTTATGTTGTCGACAGAATTAAGGAACTCATCAAGTACAAAGGTTTTCAGGTACATATCTGTTTATCTAGTAATATTTAGCTCTAATCTCAGCAGTTATAGCTTCTTTCGGAACTTTGTCGAAACATTAGCATCCAGTAACTTCTTACTAATGATATCGTGCTATATCGGTCGTTCTTGTACGAGCAAGTGCTGTTTTGAGTTCAAATCAAATTCTTAAGCTCTCCTCCTCTCTCAAATTTTGTTACTGAATCTCCAGGTTGCACCAGCTGAGCTTGAAGCACTGTTGGTCTCTCACCCTGAGATACTAGATGCTGTTGTCATCCCGTAAGCATTCATGAAACTCATTACTCGTTTCGACATTCACTCCTTTGTAACTGATTCGATCAAAACCGAATCAACAGCTACCCCGACGATGAAGCTGGAGAAGTTCCAATCGCGTATGTCGTGCGATCTACCAATAGTTCTATGACCGAAGAGGACGTCCTCAAATTCGTGGCCGATCAGGTAAGGCACTTAAGAAGAAAGTTCGGTTAGTTTCAGCAGCACGGATAGATTGCTCGATATGCATCGGGAATGAAACTTGTGTGTTTCTCCTGCAACAGGTTTCTCCTTACAAAAGGCTAAGAAGAGTGACATTCATCAACAGTGTCCCCAAGTCAGTTTCTGGGAAAATCCTGAGGAGAGAACTCATTGAGAAAGTAAGAGCTAAAATCTAAGTTCTTTGGTTCCTCTTTTCATTATGACACGAGCAGAATAAGACCTTTTTGTTCTCTTATTTTTACACTTTTACGTACTTTCTTTTTACTATAACTATGTAGTTTAAAAATAAGAATAAATTCTGTTATCGAGTTTTTTTAAATAAATTACGTCGACATTATATGGTTAATTTTTTCTTAAAAGGTATAAAATCTATACTTTTCAACTTTCATTTATTTTTTTATAACTACTTGACTTTTTAGACTTAAACCAGTCGAAACCGTCACTCAAAATTATGTTTTCGTTGTATAAATGGAAGCAAAACATCAAAGTTCTAAAATTCAAAATTGGGTCCATGGTTGAGTTAATATTTCAAAATACTTACTAAATAACCTTTATTTGTCTACCCGAAATGATAGATTGACCTCTATATATATATATATATATATATATATACTTAATAGGATAAATTAATGATACGCATAAAAATGTCTACCTAGCTGAGGAAACCATTACTAATAATAAACGAATAAAAAACAAAATTTAATATCAAGTGATATAATATATCAATTATAGACCTAAGTAATCTATTTATGTAATAAATTGATGTACTTAATAGCAAATTAGAAATAAACTTAATCTAATAAATGTTTATCATTCATAAATGTATCTGATACACAAGGTTTAAAAGGGAATTATTTAAAAATTTTAAACTGGCATTCAATTTTTTTATATAAAAAGATTACTATATTTCAAAATAAATAATGCTGTTGCTATAATAATTATTATTATTCATTAGACTTATTTTGCCATGCATGCAGATGTCCCTAGAACCTAATGAAAAAAATGTATACATATTAATTTTAATATTTTATATCATACGGACTAAATTTTATATATTTTTTTTTCTTTCAAAATTATAGGGACTGAATTTGTAATTTAACATACATTTTTAGTTTAAAAATAGTGATGATTTGAATCTCTTACGAGTAAATTTTAAAAAGTGGGTTTAGACTTCGAAGGCTCGAAGAGTTCTCGATGTCTTTCACACAATTTTCTTATCTATACTCTCCCGTGTTTGTGAGGTTCTTTCTTGAAGAACCATAACTATGCAGCCCTATCCTTAATAGATTGACCCCAAAATAGCATATCTAAATTATAAGAAAACCCACCGAGGCCACAATTGCAGAATTTACACCTTCAAAATTTTTATTTGTTTGCGTACGTAAATAAATTACGAATATGGTCCAAATAATAAATGCCCAAGTTTGTTTTGAATCCCAATTCCAAAAGAGGGTTTCGAAGGCATATAGCTGATTGTTTGCTGGTTTGGATGGAATTTATCAAGAGGCATTGAATGAAAGAAAAATTTCAGCTGGTGCTTAAGAACAAGATCCAAATGCCAAAAANAAAAAAAAAAAAAAAAAAAAAAAAAAAAAAAAAAAGAATAGAGTTTGTAGAATTTGCAAGAACATGGTATTCAATTAAGTACACTATTACATACATAAGCAATGAGTGCAAGTTCCATAAGGTAAGCCCACTAATATAGCCTAGAATGATGAAAAGCTGCAAACTGTTCAAAAGGAGATAATTACAGCCGTAAATACAAGATGATTGTTACATATATATATATACTGCTAGCCAAATCTCCAATAATCACCCCTTTTATTACTTGCTAGTATCAGTCCAACATGCATACCCCTCCCCCCCACCCATCTAACAACCTATCTATCATACATATCCAAGGGCACCACCAATGAATGCGTTCACCAACACAAACCTGAAGCTGGAGAAAGGAAAAGGAATTACCTGCCCTCAAGAAAATGGCATGAATGAGTCAAATCAAGATATTCAAAAACGATGGCAAGAACTTGTCCTAATGTTTGACTCGAGCAGCAGGCCGATGCCCGGTGCCGAAGGCAGACCTCAGCAGTTTTGCTTGCTCACCTTTAAATTTATATATAGCCAATTATCACTGGCACCAAGAAATGACCATTCAATGGCCTAACAACCAGCTGCCTTTAGGAAGTTGTCATATGGGTTCGACGCTGGTAGTTGAATGAGGTGGGGATTATATTGGTTCTCAGTTGCACAGACTGTTGGATAAGTATCAATGGACGAACTCCACTGTGTCGAAGAATCTGAGTCAACAAATGGGTTGCCGCTCTGCATTCAAATGCACTTGGAAGTCAGATTTTACTGTAAAGGGATAGCCATAATAGGACGTGGACATACTTATGCATACATGAGCTCATGTCAGTCTATGAAAGCAGGCAGATGCTCATTCCAAAATACTCACCAAGATAATAATAGGATCTCAATTTCAGTCAAGAATTATTTGATCTGAAACTAACTATATGATAGACAACGTACCTTATGTACAGCGAAGTGAACGCGTTGCGAAGGCTCCTCCTTTCTTGGATTTTCATCATTATGATTGAAATTTCCCACCGAACCTTCTTTAGTTGGTGGAGAGGAAATGAAATTGGATATCTTATGCTGATTTTCTTCTGAAAGAGCTTCGCAATTCCCAGCCATTTCCTTGTAAGGCATATTTGTCGGTAAAGAGCCTGATACCCTTCCTACTTGATTTGTTATGTCGGAAATCTGCATAATAGATTGTCAATAGGAAAGATACATAGATAGAACAACGGTGATAACTAATAGCAAGAACTTCCATTGTCATTTTTCAAGATGAAGCAATGTAGAAAAAATAGGTTAGGGGAAAAAAAAATCTTCCTACTCATGCTTATACTTCTGCCAACATCAATCGCTTCAGAAAACGTTGGAAATAGATGCCAGGATTTTGTAGTTTGTATCTGCTTAAATTTTAATGCATTTTGAGAGGAAATAGATGCCAGAATTTTGTCGTCTTTGTGAACATTCATCACATAGTTCATGTGCAAAGATTAGCAACGTACCAAATTCAAAAGTTCATCAGCACTCATGACATTTGGACCTTCTGGGGCCTTCTCTGTCTCAACATCATTTTGACTTTGAGGTTCATCGCAATGATTGTCATTAATAGATAATAAGGGATCAGCCTACAAAATGTACCAATATGTAAAGAGAGAGTGCACAACTTGAAAATAGTTCAAAATCGTCGAGACATGAGATGAATAAAGTGCAAACCGTGTTTGAAGTTCCGTCGTTCTTAGATCCACATTGATAAATTTCTCCTGGTGTGACAAAAAACTGAGTTCCTAATGGGCAAGTATCATCCGGCAGAAAATCTTGAAGCAACTGCTCTCTGATAGCACTTAACTTCTTCTGCTTTAAAGAACACAACAATTTGTTACATCAACTAGAAATGGAAATTATAACAATTATTTTTTGTGCTTCTTTGCAGTAAAAAAAAAAAAGGAATAAAATAAACTTACTTCTGACAGATTTTGCAATGTCTGCAAAATTAACCTAGCAAATGACTCTTTAGATTGGCTATCACTTGTATCGACAACTGAAAGTGACTTCAAAGCATGTTCATTGTCTTCCTTAGATCCATAAACTGGTCTGGGATGGCCTTGTCCTGTTTTGGCAACTTGTAACTTGCAATCCTCAACCAACTGTAGAAATGGATCTACCTGGTAAAAGTAAAAAATCAGTAGAAGAACTTTACTCATGAAAGCTAAAATGTCAACTTTCTTTGAAATCCATGTTCCACGCAGTAGACACATTAGTGCTACGTGTCACAACCATGAAATAATTTTTTTGCACATACTACTTCACTTGTAAGGGCAACTTTAGCACGAGGGGCAAGTGGCACGATGTTGTAGGCTTTCGCCGTGAAGATGATCATCGACGTTGCCAAAGTAAAAAGTGACCTCCGACGTGATGGTTGCAATTGCCCTGCAATTTGTCAAAGTCACTTTTAGTTGTAGAGATGGCCTATTGGGTGCCCACTCAAAGTGGTCATATGACTAGTGAAGAAAAATATCTTTCCATCATAATAAATAATTTAACAGATCAATCAACGGAAAAAAAGTTATTATTTTGGATAAAAGAAAAAGAAATGTCTTATTTCTTCTGCGGATGCCGCATCTAGTTTGCATTTGGTTTTTATGGAGTCAGTTTTCTGGATTCAAATCAAGACGATTAACAATTAGAGGATCTTAAAGTAAAAAGAACACACGATGAAAAAATCTAACTTATGCTCTTAAGTGTTTACCACAACAAAAAACTGGTCTGACATCACAAAGTTTTGACATCACGACGAGCTTCTCATATTTGCTCATGTTTGTCTCGGATTATAAATGTGGCAAGATTTCAGAAACTGTAGAAATGAAATATAATTTTAATAAGCTTAGCTGGTTCTCTACCTCCAGCAAGGGAAATGCTCCGCAAGGAAAATGCTAGCTGGAAACTTCGAATAAGCGTCTCGTTACTGGAGTTCTATCAACACAGCAAATCATAAGGAAATTATAAAAGGATATTCATATGTTGGTACTGGACAGATAATTAAGTATCAAATTGACAATAATTCCCAAGGACCAATAAGATAAGCTGAGTTTTCAATGTAACATGTTCCAGACAGAACTTTGTTACAGTTGCACAACTAAGAGAAATATAAACCAAGGATTTCAATTCTCTCCATCAAAGTCATAATCTGAGCTGAGATCTTATATGAATTTAGAATATGAGAAACTATAAAAAATATTTCCGTAGCATTGTTGGAGCTCAAGGGACTGAAAATGAATTGCTCAACTAAATTCCTTTGTTACATAGAAATCCTCCATTTTTTTGACATTTTATATCAGCTAAATTTAAACAGCTTTTCATTATGCTAGGAAGCTAGAGAATTAGTGAGTTTAGTACTCAAATGACCCATTGGTTCCACAAACCCAGTCTATCACTTGAACGAGTCCAAGAGCCTCTTAGATCCATTTGCTATCAGATTGCATGTCTAAATCTGTGGGAACTTCTATTGTTACTCCTAAAATGGTGGACCAAAATATATAACCCAGTCCATCAAATGTACATATGGGAGCATTTCATCATAACTTTCAAGATGCCAAATACTCCAAAAATATCCATCAAGTGTACATATGGTTGGGTCATAAAGGATGCTTACAGGTGAATGCCCAAATCGGACATATTCCACTGCCTCCATTGGCTGAAGTGGAACAGGTAAGTTACTAATGTATAGTGTATGGCAGTCCCAGTTTTTTCACGTGAATTCAATTCCATGGTAAATGAGGTGAGACATATACTAACTCAATATAATTATCAAACAGACAATAACGAATTTTACCTTAGTCCGTGCAAATAGCAACACAAGGCAATAAGTATGAGCAATTGCTTCGAAGTTTTCAGGTTTATTGAGAGGAGAGATAGATTGTGCCCATAATGATGAGAGAAGGTTGGTAATCTGGCGACTGCTAAGCCTAAGGAACGTTGTCTGAAGTTTTAAGTCAAGGAAATGATAATATTAGACCATGATAAAACAATACAAGAAGAATATTTAGTGTAATAAGAATAAAAATAAAAACAAAATACATACCTGTTCCTTTTCTGAACTTGTCAAAGGTTTCTCATCCGCAACCGTACTAGGTGTAGTAGGCTTGTTTATACTATAAGCTCGGCTGTAACTAGACTTCAGTCTGTTCATCGTAGTACTATTTTTGATCTTTGGGGCTTCTTCTGTAACTGAAGCCATAGCTGAAATTGATGGATCCTTTTTTACCGTGTACACCCGACTGTAACTTGACTTTAGTCTGTTTAAAATGGAGCCACCATCAACTTTTGAAACCTG
Organism: Cucurbita pepo subsp. pepo; assembly: GCF_002806865.2. Lineage (NCBI taxonomy): Eukaryota > Viridiplantae > Streptophyta > Magnoliopsida > Cucurbitales > Cucurbitaceae > Cucurbita > Cucurbita pepo. The sequence continues at coordinate 11,673,875 of NC_036639.1, read as the reverse complement.
TTTAGTTAAAGGTTTTTCATCCATCTTTTGAAAGATGTTCTCTTGTGAATGAGGCTCAACTTTTACTTTCTGAAAAAGTGCTGCTGATGAGGAGAACACTGACACAGTTCTTGAGAGTGTCCTTTGAATATAAGTGGGCTTTTTGGAGTAGGGAACAGAAGCATGAGGACGTGGGCAGACGGATGATGGAACGAGAACAACAGAAAATATGCGGTGAGCACCAATTCTAGTTTCATGATCTGAGCAGACCATTGCCAGTAGTAATTGATGGAATAATGCCTCGGGAAAAGCCTGCAAAACATTTGAAGTCTAAAACGGCTGGGGTAGCAGGGGTAAAGAAAAAAACGGTAGAGACTTTGATTGTACCACAATCTCACAGAATTTAGGGAAAGATAAAGAACAGGTGCTCTTGCCTTATCTTGATACACAAGATTTGGTATTGATGCCACAATCTGAGCTGTGCGGTAGACAGTAGAAATTAATGTTCTGGACATTACAGGAATATTCGACAAGTTTTCTAGCATTGCAGCCATCATGTCTAGAATGAGACCAGCATCTCCAACCTAAACAACATTGCAGGAAAATCAACAGTAAATCCATCACAACAATGTAAAGAAGTTCGAAAGATTTATAAGAAATTAAGTTAAATTGCAGGCATTTATGGTGTGCATGCATAAGTCAACAGAAACGACTTGTGATTTTTATAGCTGTATTGCATATAAATGTTACAACGGAAGAACGTTGGCTTTAAATAGACATTTCCCGGTATAAACCCCAAAACCAGTAAAGGATTTGAAGTTACCGGTTTGATGGTTAACTACAGCCTGACAACTAATTTTTCATATATAAACTGCTAGCTAGGTAATGCCATGAAATTAGTCACATCCGTGTACATAAATCACACATCAAAATTATTAAGAGCATCCTGAGAAATACAAATTAAAGCAAAATTACCTTTAGTGACAACTCCACAAGGCATGCATCAACTGATGCTTGGTGTTTTCGGTTCCACTCAACAACTTCGGCTCCCAAGTTAGAATCATCAAGGGAGCAATGTATACTTTTTCGAAGATGTCTCATCATATCACTTAGTGCACCAATTATGGCTACTGATGGTGAGGCATTTGTTTTCTGAGCAAGGGAGGTGGCAATGTTAACAATGTCAATCTGCATGGTAGGATCTTGTAGAACATTCTTGTGATCGAGGTGCTTGATCAAAATTGCAAGCATAAAATGTGAGTTGTGCCCTGTAAAAAATACATGGGCTTCATGAAAATCACTGGTACAAATATAGAAATATAGGAAGAAGTAATTTAGAACTCCAAGGCTCTAACTTTTAAAAAAATCTTAAAGGGAACAATACCCAAATTCTCCATTATTAATTGCATATCTATCAACACAGAAAGACCAAGCCCAAGTTTTGGAGACCAAAGATTTCCAGTATCAAAGTAACGGAAGAAAGATTCCAAGACACGCCGTATGGTTGTAGCTTCCTTGGCCAACTTAGCAATGTTATGTAGGCAAACCCTTGCCCAAAATTCTGGATTCTTTGCGTCTTCTCTGTTAGATATAAGAATGATAAGACTTGGAAAGTTTATACAAGCATAGTATTGTAGTTCTGAGAAGAACTTACGGAGATACAATCAATTCCCCCCTTTCAGTTACTATCATCCTCCACGATGAAAACCTTGCCATTTGTTCGTGTGAAAGGGGAACTACTTCAGAATTTGCATCCTGAGTATCTTGCCCACCATTTGAAGAATTGGAAGTGCTCTTAAGGTCTCCATAGTTATCCAACATGACAGAAATAACCTAAAATTTTAGACGAAAGTTTATACCATCAACATAATAAAAAATAATAAAGTACGTTATTATCTGGATAAACAAGAAAATCAATCAGAGATCAACATACATCTCACAACCCACAACCCTAAGGAAATTATCTACAGCATCAACCTTCATAAAAAGTGGGGTGAACAGGGAGGGGGTTGTATGTAATCTATAACCACTGAAGTATTCATATACTTCCTCATGGTCATTCAATTTGACGGCTAATATTAATCTTAAAATTGCAAAGGAAGGCATAGCAGAGAATAAATATGGAGGAAGATTTAAGTAGCCAATGGTAAAAGGGCTGTGGTATTGGCAGGAAATAGATCGAGAAAATGATAGTTATGTGATAAATGCAAAGCAACTTACATTGTCAAATTCTGCTGATATATTGGAAAATTCACCCATAAACCAAACCTGCAGATGAAACATTTGGATATGAAAACTATTTCCAGACTAAGAAGAAAGCAAATATTCAGAAATGCGATTTAAAAGTTAAATAAACATGATAAGAGCAGATATTGGAAAGAAAAATTTAGTTTAGGACAAGAATTTGTTTTTGGGTATTCTTAACAATCTATTCTCACTATGCTCGTAAAATACAATCTCACGGTGTCTCAACAATATGTTCTTACGGTGGGCATACAAGTTCAATGCCTCTCCCTCCCCCTATTGAAGGTGATGGATTTGTTGCCATTTGAACAGACAACAACCCAATTCTTTTAGTAATTTTTTAAAATGTAATTTTCTTTCATTATGCAGGTGTATTTGTTCTGATATTCAAGTGTTCTGGTCTGGCCAACTTATTCGATCAACAGCAGAGAGGTGACCTCAAAGGGTATTTTTGCAAACCAAAATTTCACTTTCACACTACTATATCAAGAATTTCTTTGTAGCTGTGTTTTTGCTGATGCACAATTGGTCCGCCCAACTACTTTCTTTAATGAAACCAAAAGACAAGTCCAAGGCATATTTTCTAATCCAAAATGTCCTTTTCATGGCTTAAGTCAGTTAAGAACTATGGCCTTATGAAAGAAATGTTTGTGGGTTTCATTCTCAATATCATATTTCTACTCTATCTTCCAATATACTAAAGAAGTTGAGTTGCAAAATCAGTCTCTAACTTCCCTACTGCATTTCTCTATTTTGAAGAAATTACGAATTGAACTTAAAAATTTGAAGCTACAATTGCTACAATTTAACTATATTTTTAACTCTCCAATTTAACTACAATTGCTACAAAATCAGTCTTCGCATTCTTTCCCCTTCTCGAATAAATAAATTGGTTAGGTGGCACTTGCATTCCAAACTTGCACCTTTTCCTCAAGCTGAAAAGTAAAGACTGTTGTAGGAGGCTGGAGAAAAATCCTCATGTTGATTCTTGTGGTTGTTGCCCCTGTCCTTGGATGGGGAAATCTAACTCTCCATCTAAAAAAGTTAAGCTATAGTTATAATGCCTGACCATGGACCCCAATAGAAGCTTTATATTCTCTGTGAGTTGGGGTGAGAGGTCGAAAAGGACTCAGATTATCCCCAAATACCATGCACAATCGCAAACACATTGATAATTTGGTGTATTTGGGATGTCAAAGAGAGTTCTAGTCTATAAGAACACGTCCCATTTCTTGCAGCACCAAAAATGGTCCCAATACTACTCTCTACTCAATAAGAACTGCTGCCAATAAGGCCTCAACTTCCAGTATACTGGGTCTTGAAATGATGAACTGAACATCTCTTCTTGTTGGGCTCACTACAGTTGGGTTGGCAGAAGGGTTATTTCATACCCAAAAAAAGGGTGGTAATATTTGCCCACAACAGTTAGAAATTAGAATGTTTGATGGAGGAATGAAATGAGGCATTATACCAGCAGCATTCTGTCCAATGCACCATATTTCCAAAGTGATTTTCCTAAAGCAAGGTATCCCAAACAGGTCTCGAGGAAATAGTTAACCACCACTATCTACCCATCAGATTGTGAGCTTCATCCAAACAAGCACATGAACACACTGTTTCAAAATTGTTAAAAAGTGAGCTACTGCTGACGAAGTGATAGGCATTTTAGAATTTGGAAGTGGATGTACTTAGATGATCAACCACCAGCAGCACACGCATTCTGAGCATAGTAACCCTTCAATAAAATAGATTTAGGTCTTCTTACACCATAGTTGGAAGGAGTAAAGGCTGGAACAAGCTTGCCAGATACATCCTTATATACTTGCCTCTTTGACAGGTCTCACAACCTTTACTTGGGCTTAAATTCAATTCACGAGTACCTAGCTTGGAATTTCCAGTGTTTCCACAGAGTGTTGCAATTATAGTTCAATTTAATTTGTGATAGTTGATCCAAACAGATATGCTATATTCCTAACCCTGATTATGTGTTTTGTTAGTATATATTTTAGCTTTGGATAATCAAGTACTTCAATATTCTATTAGTTAGAGTGATTGTGTATTATTAGTAATTTCTTTAAATTAGATTTAATGGAGGAAGTTAGTGTTTATTAAAGAAGTACCGAAGAAGCACCCAGACAAAAGAAATCTCGGCTGAATCTATGATAACTCGTTAAATATATCTTGAAGTCTTCTCAATTGAATCAAAACCAGAGACTGAATGTTTCGTTTTAGCAGGGGTTTGTACCACACATTAAAAATTAAATCATCAATAAAGGTGGTGTTGATATAAGCCTGTTAACTAAATCTTTTGGTTTACTAACACATTGAAAGGCCAACATATGAAGTAGGTGCATAAAGATAAAATACGTAGAATACATCCAAATAAATTTAGTGCAGATTACCATAGCTGAGAGGGCTTGAAGGCTAGCAGAACGCATCTGTCTTTCTCTCCCTTCCTCTCCTAATTCTTGAGCTAGAAGGCAAAGTTTGGGAATCATTCCATCTAAGTTGAACATATAGGTGCTATCCCTCTACATAGTATAAACGCACATAAATATAAAGAACATTTTCAAAGAAATAGTGTAAAAAGCTAAAATATACCATACTGGTAACCCTTACAAAAATAGACCAAACAAAATTCTAAAAAGTAAGCATACCATACTGGCAACCCTTACCTGCTGATTAACAAAATCAAAGAGAGCTTGGCATCCTAAAATTCGCATTTCATCATGTCGTGCTTGATCCAGTAGAATGTGGATGATGGCAAGCAAACTACTTGCAAACAGAGGCCTGCAATAGTTATGTATGCCGATTACAACTTTCATATGCATGTAAGTAGTACATTTTAAGGTTAGGACACATCAAAAATCAATAAGCATGCTTATTATCCACCATGAATTCTCCATATATCGCAAAAGGTTTCCAGAAAATTCATTCTGAAGAACAGGAACTTAATTTACAGTCTCATATGGCTAAAAAGTTATAATTGATTTATAAAACTTCTATATAATTTCATTTTACATATGTTTCACAAGATTTTCAAAAATAAATGAAATTACACAAAACGGTTTGATTTGAAATCCAATGACAAGGAAAAGACCTGTGCAAGATAGACATCGAGGCCATTAAGAAATGCAAAAGATTTACACATGCATAACTCCATACATTATCTATCTATACTACAAAAAGGGGAGCCAGGTGTCAAAATAATTCAATTAAATTGCCTTGTGATCATTCAAGAAAAATATTGTTCTCTTGTCCTGCATATCAATATCGGTAGTGCCGTTATAACCCAAAGGGATGACTACCTCAATTCTAGTAGAAGGCTAGTTGGTCCAAATCCAAGTCTAAAAAGTAGCATTGGATACGACGTAATGCAAAAAGAAAAGTTCAAGAGTAACCAAAGTACAACCATTTATTCATAGACCAAAGTAATTCCTAAAGACTAGAGCGCAAGGTAATCTAGAAGTCTCTGGTTAACAAGCCTTCCAAAAAAAGACAAGTTACTGGGGCATGTTTATAAGCATATACAAAAAGACAAATACCTAAATACTTGTGCGAATGCTGATTTCATGTCAATTTCATGAATAGGTTTTAGTTGCTTCAAAAAGTCATTGATATGACTGAGATGTAAGCATGTATAAATTGAACCACTCTATCAAACCTAGCTTTCGTAATGCATGTGTATAGGGATCTCATAAAGATCCAGGAAAATGATACTAATATTCAAATGTTTGGGCCATTACAAAATTAAATAAGGAACTCACATTTGCTCTTTACAAGAAAATAACAGCTTTCTGTAGATACATATGATGACTTTAACAGAGTGCAATTGCTCATTTCTCAATTCCCTATAAAATCTCTGCTCAAGACTAGTTGTGATCTGCAATAAAGAATATTAAAATCTCATGAAAGAATCAATAAATAAGAGGAAGAATTAAGGTGTTATAAATAGAAACCTTGATATTACTATGGCCTCCATGCTCGAGGGGCAAAGCAATTAATATATCATAATGAAAAACAGATGAAGAGAACGCTTTTTAGCTCGTTCCATTGCAAAAGGAGTATTCTATTTTTCATTTGTCTTTTTTTCTTCTTGTTTCACTCTCTTGTGGTGTTCGTATCCTTTGAGTACTAGTTTTTTTTTTTTTTTTTTTTTTTTTTTTTTTTTTTTTTTTTTTTTTTTTTTTTTT
>NC_036639.1:11666606-11667396 GCF_002806865.2 Cucurbita pepo subsp. pepo | reverse complement strand
TTTTTTTTTTTTTTTTTTTTTTTTTTCCATTTATTCCATGAAAAGTTTCATTTTTTTGTTTAAAAAACAGCTGAAGCATGCCGAAAATAGTAAGAATAACTTGCACCAAAAAAAAATGCCTAGCCAGGAACTACATTTAATGCGAAGAAAGGCAAAACAAGAGTATCCAAATCTAACGTTTAATAAGGCTAAGTAAACAGTAGAATTGCTACAGCGCATCATCATGTAAAAAAAAAAAAAAAAAAAAAAATCAAATTATCAACTCTTCTATCATATGGTTTCTCAAGGAAGAAAAACATAAGAGGATGGAGAAATCTGCCATGCTTGATTTATATCAATATAGTTCTGCACTTTCCTCCATATTAAACGATTCCATAACCTTTTTATCAATACCAGTTCAATCTACATAGTAATTGCTACATATCATCTTCGTCTCTAGATAAGTGAGATGAAGTGTTATAAATTATTTTTTATGGAAAATAAGATGCTGTCAGAATAATCCAAGAACATGGTTCCAAGATATTAGTGAAAATAAAATTCAGGTAAGTGGCACCTTGGGAACCCGAAAAGGATTTTTCGCTGCATATTCACATAATTTTCCAATCTTCCTGTCATTGGGTTCCTCTTCCTGCCATAACACGAAGAGAAGGTTCTATATCAGAACTGAATTCTCAGAATCTAAAATAGATTTTTGAACATATAGTTCTTTCAGGCACAAAAAAAAAAAAAAAAAAAAAAAAAAAAAAAAAAAAAAAAAAAAAAAAAAAAAAAAAAAAAAAAAAAAAAAAAA
>NC_036639.1:11648901-11666400 GCF_002806865.2 Cucurbita pepo subsp. pepo | reverse complement strand
AAAAAAAAAAAAAAAAAAAAAAAAAAAAAAAAAAAAAAAAAAAAAAAAAAAAAAAAAAAAAAAAACACCAACACGTGTTTCTAGCTACATGGGCAAGGAAAAAAGTTAGACTCAGAACAAAGTGTACTAAGCAGCACAACGGGAGGTGAGGCGTAAAGGTAAAAATGCCTATGTAAATAGCTATATGGCTGACTGCTACATAAGGGAGAGAACGATAGTAAAATGGAAATATTTGGTGTCCATGAATCATGGAGTAAACCAACAAGAATATTTTGCGTAGTATCATATATTCAAGTTAGATCATGGTCACATATGTTTCAAGTAAACAATTCTGGATCACTCGCTCGACGATGTTTGTATAGTATAAGAATATTTTCACCAGATAGCCTATGAGAAACGTATGAATTTCAAGTCAGGGTAGATGTGAGAGATGAGCTTCCTGAAAAAGCCTTGAAAATAGATCTGGGGCATTTTTAAAATTTTGTGGAAACCTCTATGCAATGACTAAAGGTAATGATAACAAAGAAATATTTGGAATCACGTATTTTTCTACAAATAATTATCCCTCAACTTTCATTCATGTTCTACTTTGGCCCTTAAGAGACTAAAAATTTTGATTTTGATTCCTGAAACTTATAATCCTTTCAATTCTGGCCCTCGAATTTAGAACATAACTTCCATTGAACATCAAGTTTAGCCCTTAATGTAGAAATCTAAGCACGATGTAACATTGTTAATCATCCACAAAGATATGTTGTTACGTCAAATCCAACATGGATAACTGAATAGGACGAACTATACAAGAATAGAATAAGTGATTATAACATAAAACATGCAGCCATGTTAAAACAAAACTAGCAGGTCCACGTAAAACTCAACCAATCAGCCAGAGTTCCCTTGAGCAACCAACACGACGATTGAAAAACCAGTTGGTAATTTAAAACAGAGAAGAACCTGGGAGCGAGGAAAGATATCAGCAAGCAGCTTCTTGTAGCGCTTAATGGGCTGCCTGGACCTGGTACTCAAAGCAGGGCAAAAGAAACACAAAGTTCCACACACCGGCACCACTTGGCGGGATACCATCGCCATTAGTGGAAGGAAATCCCAAAATCTTCCCTAAAAACAACAAATTTCATTCGTTGGGCAAGGAGAGAATCCCAAATCGATGGGATTTTCGAAGAACAAGCTCCGGGCGGAGGACCGGATGGAGATGGGATCGAATCGTCCTTGCCCTCGAAAAGTTGAGAAAAGGGAATAACAATAATAATAATAATGTCCGGTTCCGGTGTGCGAGCGCGAGAGCACCGGATCTCCGAGACCTCCACCGGAACAAAAAAATGGTGGATATCAAAATCAATTTATACGCTCATCTTGCATTCGCCTCCATTTTCGGCTATTTTCTCTCTTCGTTCTTGGCTGTCGCAAAATTCCCAATACCTCGCCATCTCTATCTTCTCTTTCCAACTGCCAAATTAGATACCGTTATTTTCCCGCCTTATCCTTAAAATAGATAATATATATATATATATATATATATATATATATATATTTTTTCTCTTACAAAACTTATTTTATTTTTAAATTTATGTTTGTCTCAATTTTAAAAATAAAAAATTAATTATTTTAATTTTTAAAATTTGGTTTCATTTTTTAACATATTGATAAAATAAATAAATAAATAAATAAATTTAGGTAAAAATAGTGATTAAAAATCAAATTTGTTTTTAAAAAATTATTTATATTTTTTTAAAAATTAGTCAAAGATATATATCTTAATTATAATAATTGTTGTTTTTATTTAAGTAAATTCAATTATAAAATAAATAAATAAATAAAAACCTAAATACCAAATGAAGAAAAAGAAAAAGACGGTTGCCGCGAATCTATCTTCCTCCTATGCTGTGTTCATCCCTGATTCGAGCTGAAGCCTTCTCTCTGTAATCTCCATCCTTCTTGTTAGGGTTGAATCGCTGCGTCTTCCTCCGCTTCGGATTAATCGAGCGTGGCGGATGTGTGGAAGAAAATGAACTACGGGACCCCTAAACTTCCTTCAAGGGTGGCGATTTTTCCGATAAAGTTATCGATGCTAACGATTTCCATTGGCGGAGTGGTGGATTGCTTTTGTGTCTGTGTTTCAAGTGTCTCCAGCANTCCTGCTTGTTTTTCCTTCTTTTGCTTACGATTTCCCGAGTGTTCTTGGACGGAAAAGGATGAATCCACGAAGAAGAATGATTTTTCTGGCTGGTTATTAGCAGTAGCTTTCCCTCCAATTTAAATTGAGAATTTCTGATTACTTGAGTTTGTTGTAGAATTAGCTTTTCTAACAAAACAATTGCTCAGAAACTCGATTCATGCCTCTAAGAAAAACCATTTATTTAATGAAAGAATACTAGGGGCTTACAAGAGGAAAGCCCCTCCCAAACAATACCTATAGTATAATTACAAAGAAGTTTTAAAAACTAGCCACTTGTAACAGCCAAACTCACCGCTAGCAGATATTATTCGCTTTGTCCATTATAGCCGTCAACCTTACGGGTTTAAAACACGTCTACTAGGAAGAGGTTTCCACACTCTTATAAGAAATGTTTCGTTCCATTCTCCAACCAATGTAGGATCTCACCACTATAGGTTGACTTAGTGGTGAATAAGGGCTATGTAAATAATAGAGGGATATGCCAAGCCATGATCACCTCCTACTTAGGATTTAATACCTTACGAGTTATGTTGGCACCTCGAGTTACGTTGGCATCTAGTAGGTCAGGCAATTATCCTAGGAGAATAGTTGAGGTGTGTGCAAGTCGACCTCAACGCTCACGAACATAAAAATAAAATGTCGAGGAAACTAGATATGGAATCTAACCGAAACTAGCTTTCATCACTATAGCTGTAAGTGTGTTTGGAGTGGGTCAATTCAAAATGTTGCATTTCCATTTTTGTTTCAATTGACTCGGATAGAAGCATTGTCCCCATTAGTCATGTTAATACCCATAGCACATTGCGTTTTCCGCAGATAAGGATCAAATTTAAAGAGGATAGAGTGAAGAGATGGTCCCCAGATTGCTAAGTCAGCGGCTAGCTCCCTACTTGGCAGCACGTATCCGAGAGAACCAGAGGCTTCTTAGCTCCTCTGTTTCAGCTCTTCAAGAAGCCTCTTCTTTGTTGACATCTCCATCTCAATCTCCATCTCCAGACATCGATACCATTCACATGACAGATAATTGCATCCGGGTACTCCAACATATTATGTAATCCTTTTTTGTGCATGTACCATATGCTTAGGCAATTTTTATCCATTTCAGTGTCATAATTTGTTTTAGTTCTTGGTTTCTGGACTATCCTCATTTTGTGCACCATTTCACCATTTCACTGTCACTGTCATAATTTATGTGCACTATTTTAGTTCTTGGTACTCCAACATAAGACGAATTGAAACACCTTTTGATAATTTTGACAACATTTTCTTCACGTTTTCTTTGAAGTATATTGTATGATTGATGTCTCTTGGTTCATATCACTTGTAACCTTGGTAATGAACTCTTCATAATAAGATGTATGATGTACTATCTTTTACCGAAGGGCTATATTGGTCGATACTTTCTTTATATCATGGATAAAATATATATTAATACCATTGTCCTGCATCTGCATCTGCATCTTTTAAAAGTCTGCATCTTTTAAAAGGGTTCATTCTGTCTTCTTTTCTACTTAGTTTTCCTTTTATTCTGCGTGTATTGTAAGGGTTGAATAATTACTTCTTATGAAGAACGGTCATGATTTACTTTCTGCTGAGTCTTGACATGCATTGCAGAGAATGAAAGAATTGCAAGAACCCATGGAAGAAAAGATGCTTCGCTTGAGTGTAGAAACTGGGGGGTGTTCTGGATTTCAATATGTTTTCAATTTGGATGACCAAACCAATCCAGATGACAGGTTCATTAAAATACTAGCTCATACTTGCTGCTTATTTTGGTTTTTCACCTAAAAATTGTCATTGATGTTTCCCTTTACATTTTTTAAATTCTACCCTTTTCTCTTCTTTCGTGTTTGCAGGGTGTGTGAGAAGGAGGGAGTTAAATTGGTAGTTGATAATATCTCATATGATTTTGTGAAAGGAGCAACAGTTGATTATGTTGAAGAGCTGATTCGTTGCGCTTTCGTTGTGAGTAAACCTTTATCAGTATTGTTGACTCGCTCCCTTTTTGCTTCCATGCGTGACTTGTTCTATTTCAGTCGTCCAAATCTAGTTCAATAAAATCTAAAAAGTTGTCCATGAAGTTATTTTATGGTAACTTTTTTACAAGAATTGAAGTGGAATGATACCCGAAGTACAGGAACCAAAATGATATTTTAACTTTATTATATTTTATATTTGTGTGGACTCTAACAAATCGAGATTATAAGACATCTACAAGCGAAAGATTTGGGAGTGAAGTACCCTTAAGTAGTAGTATTCTCCACTAAGCCTCATTTTTCTCCATGTGTTCTATGCATTCGTATCTCACAATAGAGCAAGTGCTAATGCAGCAGACGTTGAATTCTTGTACTATTGTCTGTGTGCAGGTGACCACAAATCCAAGTGCTGTTGGGGGCTGTAGTTGTAAGAGTTCTTTCATGGTGAAACAATGATCACCTCAAAGCTCCCTTCATTTGCAATCTTCCAGGAACATATTCACCAGAAAGTCCCTTCATTTGCACCATTTCAGGAAATCATAGGAGCAATAATTAAAAACGCCACGCTGACCTAAAGATAAGATGAGTAGGTTTATAACTTGGTTACTTGAGATGATAAGATTTTATCTTTGCCTATTTCATGTATCATTTTGTAGTCATATGCCACTTCTAGATTATTTGAGAACTGCAGTCTTCATAGTCTTCATTGCATTGAATCATGATATTGTTTATTGTAACCCGATTCATCGTAACCCTCTTATTTTAAATATTGGATTCATTTTTTTTGGGGGTCATAAATGGCATATATGAGATGATCTCGGGAAAATCTTTAACTTGAAGAGATCATGTTAGTTATCTCTAAGGTTGCTTGACTCGTCTTTTATGATAATATTATTATTTTTTATAATAAAATTCTTCTATAATTTGATCTTAATATGAAAATTCAAAAGAAACAAAAAATGATTGTCGTGTGATTAAAGAGAACGCTACGCTACTCGGAAACATATAAATTACGCAAAATTTTAAGGAAACTTACTCGATTAATTTATACAAATAGGTAATCCATAAAAATAAAAAAAATTACCATAATAATAATTTGAAGAACAAAGATTCACTTTTAGCATTTTTATATGTTGCAAAAAGAAAAGGAATTAATAATAATTATTATTATTTGTTTTTTTATGACTTCTTTACATAATTTATTTTGCCTTTTCTCTGACATATACTTTTTTCCACTTTATAAGAATTTCCCGAGGAAAAAAAAAAACAATTATTCCCATTTTTTTAATTTTCCATAAATGGGCATAACATCATGGATCATGATTCATACATACATGTATAAATAAACTCATACATCCATTCATATGATGGCATGAGTATGCCACATGCGAATGCTCTGCTACCAACGAGGCCACTTCCTCTGAAATTTTCTCTCTCTGTTCTCCCGCTATAAGTACTCTCCCTCTCGGGGCGGTTTCCCATCTCTAATTTCGATTCAATTTTGAAATTCAGACGAAAAAACCATCTGGGTCATAATGGGCGAGGTGATTCACCTCGATTCTCGCTCTGTTTCTCTTCTTCACTGCAATTTTAGGGTTAACTGTTAACAGTTTTTGTTCTGTATGTGTTCATCGTTCTTTTTGGGGGTTTTGTTTCAGGCCGTGCAGAATAAGAAGAAGAACCAGAATGAGAAAAACGGAGATGGAGGAGGCGGTGGAGGCGGTGGAGGCGGCGGAGGGAAGAAGAAGGAGGACAATCCATTCACTGTGGTTCTGAAAGTCGACATGCATTGTGAAGGCTGTGCCAACAAAATCATCAAATGTGTTAAAGGATTTGAAGGTAATGATCAGAATGGCTATGGCGGATTTCTGTATTTCTCTGTTATTTATCGCTTCGATTTTCCCCATCTGGTTGTTCCCTGTTTTGGTAATCGTTTGACACTTCCGTTTTCGATTTTCCCCTTTTCCGCCATTACGGACCAATGAATTGATAGTGCTCTGTTTTTCAAACACCCGAATGGGGAAACAAAATAACCCTAAATCAGATTTCGTTTCTGTAATCGGCAATGCAAGAATCTGACACTATGAATGGGACTCTGTTTGGCTCTGTTTTGCTCTGTTTCGTTTGTTCTTCAGGTGTGCAGTCTGTGAAAGCTGAGTTTGAAGGCAACAAACTGATGGTGATAGGAGAAAAAATCGACGCATCGAAACTGAGAGAGAAGCTTTCAAACAAGACGAAGAAGAAGGTAGATTTGATTTCGCCGCAGCCCAAGAAGGAAAAGGACTCGAAGCCGAAAGAAAACAACGACGGCAACCAGACCTTCACCAGTAACAACAAATCCGACAAGAAAACAGAGGAGAATAAGAACAAACCCAAAGAGGTAAACTGAAAAAGGAATTGGTCCCCGTCTGAGATTGTGTTGTTTGATTCCTTTTGTTGGGTGTTTTTCAGGCGCCGGTTACGACGGCAGTGCTGAAGGTAACGCTGCACTGCCAGGGCTGTATAGAGAAGATTCAGAGAGTAACATCCAAATTCAAAGGTCGGAGATTAACCAACAGTTTAGTAAACAAAAGGGTTTGTTGATTTAATTGAATCTGATTTGATTTCAATTAATCACAGGTGTTCAAGAGATGTCAGTGGATAAACACAAGGATTTGGTGACAGTGAAGGGCACAATGGACGTTAAGGCCTTAAGTGGAACGTTAAAAGAGAGACTAAACCGATCAGTTGAAATTGTCCCAACCAAGAACAACAACAACAACCACAACAAAAACAATAGCGACACCCCGGCCGAGGACATCGACAAGAACAATACCGAAAACGGTAGCAACGGTAACGTAGGAGGAAAGAAGAAGAAAAAGGGCATTAATGGTAATGGTAACGGCAATGGTAGAGGCGGAGACAAGGAAGAGAACGGCGTGGATGGGATGATGGAAGGGAACAAAATGGAATATATGGGAGGGATCGGGTACGAATACGGTCATTGGGTCGGGGTCGGGATAGAGTATGGGTACGGGTACGATGCGAGCGAGGTCGTGGGGGAGAATTTACATGCACCACAGATGTTTAGCGACGAGAATCCAAATGCTTGCTCGATAATGTAACAAGAAGAATGAATTTGGAAGAGGAAGAGTGTAAAAAGTGTAGTATTTTAGGGGTTTTGTTTGTTTGGTTAGTGAGAAAATGAGAGAAACTGAGAGAAAATGAAAGAAAAAAAAGACCAAATGAAGTGTGTTTTATGTTGTTTGTGTATATTAATGTTTTATGTCTATTTTTATTATTTTTATTTTGGAGGGAAATTTAAAAGTCCAAAATTTAATTTAATAATTATATAAATTAAAATAAAATAATTTTCTCTCTCTCTAGAAATAGGTTTGAAAAGTAGGTGGAGGAGAGAGAGAGCATGATTGGGTCACTGAATAGCTGAGCGTGGGCCCCACGCGCCTTACATATAACAGTTTCCCATACCCAAAATAAAAACATTTTTTTAAATATTTATTTTGGTCTCCACAAAAATAAAAACAATTTATTATTTCTATCATTCGGTTTTGTACGAGTTGAATTGGAAAAATCTTTTAGACGAATATGATATTGTCCTCTTTGACCTTTTCCTTTCAAGCTACCCTTCAAGGCTTTTAATACGCGTCTGCTTATGAAAGGTTTCCACACCCTTATGAATAGTGTTTTATTCTTCTCCTCAACCAATATGGGACATCACAATTCGTGACTCGAGTAGAGTTAGTTGGGTTGTTGAAATTTTTTAAATAATATACGTGATACATTATAAACAGTATGCATCTACACAATAATCTTAAAAGTATGATAAAATTAAGTTAAATTATAATTCTATTTTTGGGTTAATAAGTATATATTATACTCGAGAATTAAGTAAATATATAATTTTTTAATTTTTTTTCATATAATTTGTATGGGATATTAAAAAAAACAAATTAGAAATAAATATTAAAAAAAAAAAAAAAAGAATTAGGGTGAAAAATGTAGGGGTGCCCTAAAAAAGAAGGTATAATTTGTTTGGTAACTGCCTCACTCCACCGTAGGACAAACAATGTGTCCTTTCCCTTCATTACCTTTCTACCAAAAACATCCTTTTGATTCTTTTTCTTTTCAAACCATTAATCATTTCAATTTTGTTTCCTATAAAACACTACAACCCATCGCTCGTGATGATATAGTAGGATCGCTCGTGTCGATTTACCTGAATAGTCGCCACGAGCCGTGTCTAGTAGTGGTGGGATCAATGTCGTTGTTGACACCGTCATCATTGATGGGTGGCTTGATTGACATCCCTTGTAGATGTAAATGGCACCACACGAACAATCGAATAAGTTGTTGGTGTCGTTGATGAGGGCTTGTGGGATTTATGCGTATATTGTCTATACAAATTTGTATCCTTAAACTCTATGTAACTTCGAAAAAAAATTGTCAAATATGATTGTGAACGATCAAAAACTCAATTAATTAAAAAATTCAAATTGTAACATTCCAAACTCACTGCTAGAATATATTGTCCTTTTGACCCGTTATGTATTACCACTCGTCTCCACGGTTTTAGAACGCGTCCACTAGAAAGAAGTTTACACATCTTTATAATGAATGTTTCGTATTTAATTAAATAAATAGAAATAGGTTAGTGCTTAGTATTTAATTAAGAATATTCGTATGGTCAGAGATTCTCAAATCGCACGTGATTAAAGGATGCTTTTAAATTATTTATTTTTGTAATTTTTTAAAAAATATATACTTTTTATATTTAGATGTAATGATTGCGTGAGCTCAGTCCCATGTGGGATTTAGTAGGTCGTGTTCAAAAAGTTTATTAATTATAATTATTTAAATGCATAAAATATTTAATTCAAATAAATAAATAAATAAATGGTGCATAATTAACTCATTAACTTTAATGAAAAAATAAATTAAAAAAAAGTTTACTAATTTTGATAAATTAAAATGTTAGCTTCTCACTAAATTGAATTAAATTAATGCATACCTATTTTTCTTCTAAATTGATTTTATACCTATTAAACAAAACCCCTAAATCAATTTTATGAATCATTCAATCGTCACGTATTTGAAATAGAAATTTTTTCGATAATGAATTTTTCTTATTTTTCCGACGATCTGAATCTCTATTTTTCTTCTAAATTTTTCCCAATTTCAGCTAAAAAACATCGAGGCTACACCTCCTTCTTTTCCCATCTTCAATTTGGATTAATCACGTGTGTTTCGACTTCCCGTCACGTTATTGCTTCATTTTTTCATAATTTTTCATTTTTTATTATTTATTGTATGTGAAATTACTAAATTGCCCCTACGTCTTAAACTTTCCATGGCCGCTAAGTTAAGGACATGATTATGATATCATGTTAGGAATCATGACATTTTTTTCATAACTTTTCATTTTTTATTATTTATTATACATGAAATTACCAAATTGCCCCTCCGTCTTAAACTTCCCATGGCGGCTAAGTTAAGGATATGATACCATGTTAGGCATCAAGATCCTTTATCCACAATTGTATGGTATCTTCCTTTTTCATAACTTTTCATTTTTTTATTATACGTAAAATTATCAAATTGCCCCTCCGTCTTAAACTTCCAATAATTAATACAAAAAAACAAAACAAAACCTTCTAGCCTTGAGATGTTTCCCTAACTCTTTTTAAGCTCCAACTTCCATTGCTCATCCAAAATCCTCTGAACCTCACTTGGCTGACATGGGATTGCCAATGCACCTTCATGATCAAACCCATACTCCTCAGCTGCTTCCTCCAACAGCCTCAAGAACATAGGATGTGTCAAACAACTCAATGGAACAACGAATCGTTTCGCCTCCTCCCCGTCCACCGCCACCACCGCAAAATGCCCTTCCTTCACGTCCTCCGGCACCCTAGTCGTGTCGAAATCCTCATTATGAATCCCATTGATCGGTTTTCGACTTCGTGATAGCCTCCTTTGCAGCTTCCCGACGACCGCTCTGATACCAATCTTCCTCTTCACGGTTCTAAACATAGCCATATGGGATAGAAATATCTAAACTTGAGTATATATATATATAGTGATAATGAGGAATGAGAAATAGATTTGAAAGGGTTAAAATGGTAAACACACGAGAGAAAAAAGGACAAGACTTTGGAGGAGGAGACCATAGCATGTGAGTAATTGAATCTCATGCATTCAAAGTGCTATGAAATGTCACTTTTAGAACTGTCTTTTTGCCTCCAAATTATTTGACTCACGTTTAAAAATCACGTAGAGAATGGAGAAGGAGCGCCCCAAATCGAATAGGACATGGGAAGAGGAGTAGAGTTTTCTCCTCTTATTAGAGATGTTCATTTAACGTGCGGGGCCGACTCTGAACAAGATAGAAAATTTAACGTGTCGAAGCGAGGAGAGTTTTACATGCTTAATGGGTCAAGGATGGGGATTATATTATTCGTCTCATCCTGACTTTCAACTAGCATGTTTAATACATGTTACATTATTATTTCATCATTCAATCACATTAATGATGAGAATTACGCTTATTTGATAATAACTAGTTCGATTTTAATTCTTATAATTGAAGTTTAGTTTCATTTATGCAATGTTCCACATTGGTTTGGGAGGAGAACAAAACATCCTTTAGAATGGTGTGAAAACCTTCTCCTAATTGACGCGTTTTAAAGCCTTAAGGGGAAGCCTAAAGGAAAAGCCCAAATAGGACAATATCTGCTAGCAGTGGCCTTGCTGTTCCCCGAAGTGAGGTAGACACAAGGCGGTGTGGCCCCCTAGGGTGGATTTGGCAGGGTCCCACATCGATTGGAGAAAGAAACGAGTGCCAACGAGGACATTGGGCCCCGAAGGGAGTGGATTGTGATATCCCACATTGGTTTGGGAGGAGAACAAAACACCCTTTAGACGAGTGTGGGGTTGATTGCGATGTCTCCTTTATACGGGTGTGGAAACCTTAGTTGACTCGTTTTAAAGTCTTGAGAGAAAGCCGACTTGGTTCATTTATATACCCAAATAAAAATAAAAATAAAAAATAAATAAAAAGGTGAGCCATGTTTAGCATCTCAGAAAGGCTGACAGTGTTGGACATGAATGCGGAGTTGGGAAAGGCACGCCGGAATCTGTGAAGGGACCCGAATTAGGACACGCCAGTACCTTCACCCAACCTACCTCCAAATATCAAACATGGGAATACATCCACCCTCCATTTTTAGATTTTACCATTTGCTTCTTCCTTTCTAAACAACTCTACTTCGTTTAAGGAAATTTGATAACAATAGCTCAAATTGGTTGTGTCCCACTGCCTGCAGATATACATTGTCCGCTTTAACTCGCTACGTATCACCGTCAACCTCATAATTATAAAATGTGTCTATTAAGGAGAGATTTTCACGCTCATATAAGAAATACTTCGTTTCCCTCCTCAACCGATGTGAGATCTCACAATCCACCCCCTAGAAACCAACATCATCATTGACACACCGTTCGGTGTCTGCCTCAGATACCATTTGTAACAACTCAAGCCCACCGCTAGCAAATATTGTCCGCTTTAGTCCGTTACATATCATCATCAACCTGACAGTTTTAAAATGCGTCTACTTGAAAGATTTCCACACCCATATAAGGAATGTTTCGTTTTCTTCTCTAACCGACATGGGATCTCACGTGGGGATAATATTGGTTCAAGGGATAAAGAAGTTGAGTGGCAAAACATGATAAACTTGTACATAGACTATTCAAAGTATTCCCAAATGGAGCCATTGAGTTACAAGATGAGGACGAAAAGAATATATATTTGTGGGTTCAAAACACATATTTCCCTTGAGGGAAAGAGAATAAGGGGGAGAGGAGGGAAGAGATTTGCAATTTGCATAATTACCTTGAATGAATGTGCATAACAGAAACAGCAAAAGGTGTTGTAAACAGCTGAACAAAAGGCTAAACTACTACTAAATCACATGTTTTCAGTCTTTCATATCCCGCTTACAACGAATAACTTTACGCAAACTCATAAATTTACCGACACGAAAATGTAAAAGAACAAAAACTACGACGCGGTATGCCACTACCATGAGGAACAACACCAACAAATTCTTCCATTTGGAGTGAGTATTAGAAGAGATTTCGTATGCACTATGGAGAGCTTGGTAACCAGTTATGTTTCTTACCTCACCAACTGCAAAGGAACTTCCAAGATACTCATTCTCCAATAGCCCCTGTAACAATGGTATAATATCCATTAAAGAACCCTAATCTTTAAGCTTAAGTGGTAAGGTTAAATGACTTGTTCATAAGAGACGATATTCATCAAAACAACCAAATTACAGCCCTTACAAAGCTAACAAAAGGGAGCCTTTCAATTGTTAATATAATCAAAAGCTGTAATTACAAAAGAATTGTACAACACCAAGAGGTATACTTCAATTGTTTTAATTCATTGTCGATTGTTAGAGGATACACTCAACTATGTAAGTATCACTTTTTCTTGAGCGTAATTTGAGGACTATTAGTATGAAATAAAGAAAGAATATTGACTATTCTCAAAAACAATAACAGACCCTACTATATTTGGTTGTCANAATTCATTCAGCTAACAATCTCCTATGTGAGTTGATACATTCATAGTGACTTTCTTGAGCGTAATTTGAGGACTATTAGTATGAAATAAGAAAGAATATTGACTATTCTCAAAAACAATAGCAGACCCTACTATATTTGGTTGTCAAGGCAAGGTATGTAATAGCCTAAGTCTACCGCTAGCAGATATTGTCTTCTTTCGGCTTTCTCTTCCAGGCTTCCCCTCAAGGTTTTAAAACGCGTCTGCTAGGGAGAGATTTTCACACTAGGGAGAGATTTTCACACCCTTATAAAGAATGTTTCGTTCCCCTCTCCAACCAATATGGGATCTCACAATCCACCCATTTCGGGGTCCAGCGTTCTCGCTGGCTCACCGCCTAGTGTTCACCCCCCTTTGGAGTTCAACCTTCTCGCTGGCACGTCGTCAAATGTCTAGCTCTGATACCATTTGTAACAACTCAAGCCCACTACTAGCAGATATTGTCTTCTTTGGGCCTTTCCCTTCCAAGCTTACCCTCAAGGTTTTAAAACGCGTATGCTTGNCGTTCCCCTCTCCAACCAATGTGGGATCTCACAATCCACCCATTTCGGGGTCCAGCGTTCTCGCTGGCTCACCGCCTGGTGTTCACCCCCCTTTGGAGTTCAACCTTCTCGCTGACACATCGTCAAATGTCTAGCTCTGATACCATTTGTAACAACTCAAGCTCACTACTAGCAGATATTGTCTTCTTTGGGCTTTCCCTTCCAAGCTTACCATCAAGGTTTTAAAACGCGATTGCTTGGGAGAGGTTTCCACGTCCTTATAAAGAATATTTTGTTCCCCTCTCCAACCGAGGTAGGATTTGGCAAGGTAACTCACAGTATATTAAATCTTATCTATCTGACTACCATGTCTTAAACCCATTTCCTCCGAGCCCTTCCCCTTCCCCTTCTAGGCTACTAGGCAAACCCAGGGAGGTTAATATCTTGTTTTTCATGGTTCCATAGATAAGATAAGAGAGTTTTATCCACAAAATTGAATAGGCTTTTGTAAGGCTATGGAAAGGTTCTTTGGGGTACAGTTTTAATTTTAGTAACCAACTTGTGCAAAAGCTTGTTCCAGTTTAAAGGGATTGGGATACATTTAATTNAGGGAGGTTAATATCTTGTTTTTCATGGTTCCATAGATAAGAGAGTTTTATCCACAAAATTGAATAGGCTTTTGTAAGGCTATGGAAAGGTTCTTTGGGGTTTTAATTTTAGTAACCAACTTGTGCAAAAGCTTGTTCCAGTTTAAAGGGATTGGGATACATTTAATTTTTTTTTCATATTATTCTAAAAAATGTCATCTCTTCGATTCTATAGAAATGGCCCACAAGGGAACTTTGCCAGATTTAACCAAAGGCAGAACTGTAAACAGTGTAAACCAGTTTCAATATGTAGAAGCAAAGAGTCATAAGTAAACTTGCCTGGATAGAATAGGTGTGGAAAGCAATATAAGATAACGGATATGTCCAGACCGGACCTGGCAAAGCATTTCGGATTCGAAAATAACCTGCCGAGAGCATCATTAGCACCTGAAACAACATATGTATCATCAGTTAGAGATGAGGATGGCGACACTGAAAGACGAGACATCAAAGAAGACAAAATTAACAAGCACATCTATGCCAGAACTCTCAAGAAATATACATTCTTATTCAGAAATGAATCGGGAATAAGCGAACATACATGTGCAGATATGAGAGTCAAAACAATCCAGAAGATGTTTCTCCATAATGAGGCCATAACCAGTATGAGTCCTTCGTTTACCAAGAGGCACATAAAGAAATTTAGCACGAAGTACATCAACAATCTGAATTCGTCACGGAGTCCTACGAGGAAATAGAAGACGAGACTTGAAGAAATTGAAATGAGGAAGAGGAAGGGTATGCTGGAGAGAAGTTGTCCCAGAAGGAAGACGAAAGTGCCCGAATGATAATTTGATTCTTCACTAGTATATATCTGCAAAGAGTAGAAACATTTTCACCAAAATGGGACCAAACTACAGAACCTAAGGTTTGTAATTACTCTAAGAGATTGAACATTTCTGTACAATAGGTATAGTTGCTTCCATGAACTCTGAGATGCATTAGATAATAAATCACGCCTTGAATCCACTAAATTACAAGAATTGTTACAATGAACTGCGTTCTTTTATGGAGTTTCATCTCTGCGATAAAAGTCCAAGTAACGAGCGTTACCTTAATCTCCCTCATGAGAGCAGGTACTCCGGCGACGCTTAGAAGAGAAGTAAACGAAACAAATACAAAAATTGCTGCAACTCTTGTCTGCATTTAAGACAATAGAAGGAAAAATGAATGAATTATATAGAAATAGAGCATATAAATTGGATATATTCAGTTCTCTACGAGTATCAACAACAGGCAATAAAAGTATGTTGCATATTCAACAATAACTTCCAGTAGCCTTTTTCAGCACTAAATTCCAGTAATCTTACTAGTTAATGAAAACACTTCATGTCATTCCTCTCCCTCTCAGTGTCTTCCACTAATCTTACAAACATTATAAAAGGAATGAGAAACATTAAAAGATGTGTTTAAACCATGAATTCGATAGCTACAAAGGTGAGAACAAGATTGTGGTAGGCACATCAAATAACCTTTTCCGAACCAAAANAGATGTGTTTAAACCATGAATTCGATAGCTACAAAGGTGAGAGCAAGATTGTGGTAGGCACATCAAATAACCTTTTCCGAACCAACAAATTATCCTACAAACAGAAATTTGTATACGACGAGATTGTCTTAACAGGAGACTCAAATACTTGAACTAAATTTATAGTCTAAAAGAAAAAAAAAAGGAAAACAAAAAGGAANCAAATACTTGAACTAAATTTATAGTCTAAAAGAAAAAAAAAATGAAAACAAAAAGGAAAAAAAAACTCACCACAACTGAAGACAAAGAATGCCCTAAGCCAGAGAATACTGTACCGATACAAACTGCAAGTAGCATGTAAAGAATAAGCCTAAGCCAATAGTATTTCCACTCCCTTGACATAACCAATAAAGACCTCCAAGTCAAAACTGCAATCCTTGTTAAACTACTTGCTTTTCCCTTGCTTTTAAGAGAGGAACCTTCCTGTCAAAGATACAACATGTGGCATATNTTCCCTTGCTTTTAAGAGAGGAACCTTCCTGTCAAAGATACAGCATGTGGCATATGTATCAGACTTCTCGGTTATTTGTTTATATATATATATAAGAAATGATACCTTATCTGTTAGTCTTAAAATCATAGTTTCAACTGCAGCAGCATCTGCTGATGATTTATATGTCGCTTCAAGTGTGCGGATTGCAACGGCAGTATCCATATTCACTGATGAAAACTCCCCTTGGTCATCCTGTTACAATCAGATTGGTGAACCAAAAGCAATAGCAATTAATTAGAAACATATGACAGTACATCAGCCAAATAGATTATGAGCCTCAAACAAGTAGACGTTTAATAAAATAAATCATTACTCACATGTTGCACGAGCAAATGCTATTAGGCACCAGATACCAACTAACAAATTTTAATCAAAATTATAAATCATTTATCATATATTTATCAGACACAACAGTTAAACAGCTAACTATTCTATACAAAACAAATGTCTATCCTTGGAGACTAATAATTAGTGGCTTAAATGTGATGAATCACATTACCTCCAACAATATTTCTTTAAAGTTCTTCATACGCATTACTAATAATTAAAAGGACATTTACATTTAATGGTCCAAAGATGAACTCATGAGTTTATAGATTATGAAAATTGTGTAGGCTACTCAAATCCCTTTCCTATCCACCATAGCTCCACTTCAAATAAAATATTAAAATTAAACAAAGCATGTCCATCTAGAGGTTGCAGTAAACACGATTTATGTGTATGGCAACATTAAAATTTCAACTAAAATTAACTACACAAACTATTAAAGCTTATTGTGGTTATTGAGAACAAACAGAATAATTATTAACAGAATTAATAAAAACAAGACTGAAATAGGGCTACCTGCCAATTCTTGCACATGGCAATGATTCTATCAAAATCTGTATTTATTGCTCGTAAAAAGTGATCAGAAGGACTTTGCATGATTGGACAAGGGAATCCCGCATTTGCGAAGTGCTTCATGGAAAAGAAAGAAAAAAAAAGGAGAGAAACATAAGCCATTGAAACCAAGATGCTTATTTGGAATCTATGATTCCCTACACAATGCTTCAGGAGAGCCATATCAAGAAAGGTAAATTGTATATTTGAATGCTTGAATAATGCAAACCTGCAAGCAAGCCAGAGTTTCTCCGAAAAACAGAGTATTTCCATTTGAAAGCAGACAAATCCGATCAAAAAGGCCAAATACTTCCGTGCTGCTCTGATTGATGGTGAACACAAGAGTGCATCCAGTGCTTGCAAGTTTCTTCAATGTGACCATCATTAAAAGGGTAGAGACACTGAAAGAAGTAAATCAACAAACTCATCAACAACAGGGAAAGCATGGACAAGGCACCCGCCTATGGTGACCAATGAGGCTGGTGCACCGATTATGGCCAGACCATTCACTTAAGCCCTTTCTGTGGACTCAATTTTGTCACCATAACCATTCATGGGAACCAAAGCAAGTGCATAATGAAGACAAAAGATAAAGCCTATTAAAACAGCCCTTCTCCCCTTTCTCTCCATTTTCTTTATTGAATCAAGAATGTAATAAGAAAAAAAAAAAA
>NC_036639.1:11645913-11648705 GCF_002806865.2 Cucurbita pepo subsp. pepo | reverse complement strand
TTTTTTTTTTTTTTTTTTTTTTTTTTTTTTTTTTTTTTCCCTTGACTGAGATCCAAATTTTACATTGATATTTGAAAGTCAAAAGGCTAGAATTTCTTCAAGGATAACTAGAAACTTTGCAGATAAAATACATATACATACATGAAACACTCCAATCCTAAACCATTCCCTAAACAAAAGCTCTGAACAAGAATTAATATCACAAGAGAAATAGTTACAAAATTCTGTCGACATAGCACAACACGAAGTCCTAGTACTCTCATTCCTTACTACTCCATGATGCCCTTTCCTTTGCCTCTCATTCCTACTGTTCTTGACTATCATATTTCCTGAAACAAAAGGATTGAAGTCCTAGAAAAAAAAATAATAATAATAGAAGTTTTCTCTATAAACAGTGCGCACTAAATAAACACCATCACACCAACAATAACAAGATTTCTCTCTCTTTTATGTATTAACTATTACTATGCTGAATGAATGTGCAAGATAAATTGTGACGTATCCATGACTGCCACAGAATTTCACGTTTTGTTGCAGAACAGAGAATAATACATTTCAAAAGTCCATAGAAATTACGTATAATATTGTAAGTACCTGTCAAGATGGTAAAGTGGCTCATCAATAAATAATATTTGTGGTCTCATGACAAGTTCTCTAGCAATGCTAACACGTCTTTTCTCACCATTAGGAAGGCCCTTCATATAGCAGTGGCCTCCTATTAGCTTATTTGCATATTCACCTAATGACATTGCATGGATGGCATCCTCCACCACATTCTTTTTCTGAAAAAAGAAACCAGGTAATTGAAGCAATGCCGAGTAGAAAAGAAACTCCCGGACCGTGAGGGAACCAATCAAAGTCGTCTCTCTCTCAACAAAACCCTAGAAAATTAAGAAAACAGAAATTAGTTAACTAACTGTTAATGCCACCAAATCAAGAAACACAAAATAATTAGCATAAACTTCCAACACAAAAAGGCATCTTACATCCTATCATGATGCCAAATAACCAATACTCAACTAGACTGATGGCAAATAATTAACTTTTGAATTCATGTTGAGGTGGGTACATTAAAAAAGACGAACTACAGAAAATAAAATCACAGATAAATTGATTGATACGAATGAANGATGGCAAATAATTAACTTTTGAATTCATGTTGAGGTGGGTAGAATTAAAAAAGACGAACTACAGAAAATAAAATCACAGATAAATTGATTGATACGAATGAAAAATGCACAGGCATGTGATCTCACTTACATAAGACCCATAAGGCATGCGTGATTTTGCTCCATTAACAAATACTTCACCATACATTTTCGCGGAATGATGTAATCTTCCTACAATAGACCAGAAAAAAAAAACCCCCAATTTAGAAGAAAGAAGAATCTGAAATTTTAAAGATTAGTTATTATGCATAGCCAACTGGAGACCTGCAAGTGCCCTTAGCAGTGTAGACTTCCCCGATTTTGCTGGACCCATGATTACCGTCATAGTTCCAGGCAACGCATAACCATTGGAACTTTTCACAACCTTGTTCGAATACTTCCTTTTTTTCTTTATTGTTACAGTCAAATCTTTCCAAGCAATATAAGCCCCATTAATTTTTCTTGCAACGCCTGCACCCTCTGGTAACGGAGGGGATGGTATCGAACAACTATTAAGTTTTGAGAGAGAGGGCGAAGCAGGGGTGGTGGCAACATTGATGGAGTCACCCCCTTCTTCAACTCTCACATCAATATCTGTGTCCTCCCAGTCTGGAGAATCTTCGAATGAGATGGGCTGTCGAAGTGAACCAGGTTTTCGCAAGTAAAAGAAGTTACTGGATGGCACTCTACTCACTGGACTACTTGCTGAAGATGATGAAGACCTATAATTATCAGATTGCGACTGAATTTCCTCCATAATGTCTTTCTCATAAAATATTGCCTCCAATTTCTAAAACTTCAAGTTTGAGGAAACGTGCAACAACAGATCAGCTCCTTCCAGAACGTATGCCAATAACTCTAGTCTACTTATATAGCGACACTCTACGTTCTTACAAAACATAACAGCTCATTTTCATTATGCCGAAAACCTTGCATCACAAAACACAACATGTGGATGCCATTCTGTAAAGTGATACAGTCTACATTAGTCGTGCTGATAAAAAGTAGATGTTGATATAGAGAATGGAAGTTCTGAGAAGCACTTAAAGAACTAATGAACAATGCGAGCTAAGAAATTTCTTCACCTGATAGAAAGCCCCAAACTGTTCGAGTCGAAGAAATGAACATTTTGTGACGTAAAGAAGCGTTTTCAAATTAAGGATAATATCTTAATCACAACAAATTACACTATATTTCGTTGAAATTAAAAGGCCAACAAAAACTGAAACTACAATCCAGCTCAAGCTTCTCGATGCAGTAGAAAAGAAATTGAGTAGAAACAGAACTCAAAAACAAATAGAGGATTATTCATCAACAGGAACCAGAAAAGAAGCAAAAAAAACCTCATTCGTTAGTCTCCTTTCCATCAAACATGGTGCCAGAAACCGATAAACATTATGAAATCAAACATAAACAAATAACAGGAAAGAACAAGAAACAAATGAGAATTAAAGCATGCCTTGAAGAGAGTAAACAGGGAGAGAAACCTGGATCTGAGCTGAAGCGGAGAGAGTGGAAGAACTGGATGTGTATAGAGTGAGCGTGTAGGTAAGGTTAAGAGAAGCGGATCCTTTGACCCGCTTTCACCGGGGCGCTGTTCAGTTTGGCGCTATGCTTGATTTGCTTTTTTCTTTTTTCTTTTTT
>NC_036639.1:11635300-11643844 GCF_002806865.2 Cucurbita pepo subsp. pepo | reverse complement strand
TTTTTTTTTTTTTTTTTTTTTTTTTTTTGGGGTAAAAAAATCAATTAATTTATAGATAAGATGAAAATAATGAAAAAAGGATTTAAGCTGTTCCCAATACCTCTTATGAAGATAAGGGACCCAAGA
Source organism: Cucurbita pepo subsp. pepo (assembly GCF_002806865.2). Taxonomy (NCBI): domain Eukaryota; kingdom Viridiplantae; phylum Streptophyta; class Magnoliopsida; order Cucurbitales; family Cucurbitaceae; genus Cucurbita; species Cucurbita pepo. Next base: position 11,643,718 of record NC_036639.1, on the reverse strand, counting down.
ATAGCGGAAGAAGAAGCAGGTAGAGAAATTTCTTTGTTCTGCGCGGAAGAACTTACAATTCCTTCTCGATGGAGCTGACTCTGCCTACACCCTTGTTTGCCTCCTCCTCCAAGAGTACGCTTGAATTCTGTTTGCTCTGAATTTCGTTCCATTTCTCTGTTCCTCATGTTGCCAAATTGGGATTTTCCATTGATATCTGTTCATGTGGGTTCTTAGAGCTCTAACTTTCTTTCGCCATTTCTTTTCTTGCGATTGCCCTTTCGTTGTTTTCGGTCTTTCTGCAACAGGGTTTTGGTCGGTTTATTCATCAGTGTTGGGATTTTTCATGCCGGCGTGTTGTTTGACAAAAGTCGTTTGCCATAATTTGGTTGTTTTGGAAAGGTTTGAGGCCTGAGAGACTAGATTTTGTGCGTTTGCTTGTGATTGTTTGGTTGCTAACTCATCTTTAGTAATGGTTAATTAAGATGAATCTTTGGTTGGCGAGCATTGCTTAGTTGTTTGGACGGGATGGATTTGGACAATGAGTGCTATGATGGGTGACATCNGTAATGGTTAATTAAGATGAATCTTTGGTTGGCGAGCATTGCTTAGTTGTTTGGACGGGATGGATTAGGACAATGAGTGCTATGATGGGTGACAACTAAGGGGTTGTATACCATATTGCTGAAATCAAGGGGGCTTATGATTAAGGTCTTTTAGTTCATGTAAATTTGAGAAATGTAGGTCACGAAGTAGTGCAATGTACCACTATTGAAGACGTTGGTTTTGAATTGGGGTGGGTTAAGGGCACTTTGTAGCCTGAAGGTACCGATTGTCACAAAGAGGAGCCCTTAACTTGCCTTGAGAAGAAATTTTGTCAACGATGTCGTGCCCTGGAGCGATATTGTGAGATCCCACGTCGGTTGAAGAGGAGAACGAAACATTTTTTGTAAAGGTGTAGAAACCTCTCTCTAGCATACGCATTTTAAAAACCTTGAGGGGAAGCCCGAAAAGAACAATATATGCTAGCAGTGGGCTTAAGTTGTTACAAATGGTATAAGAGCCAGATACGAGGTAGTGTGCTAGCGAGGACGCTAGACCCCGAAGAGATGTGAATTGTGAGATCCCACATCAATTGGAGAGGCGAACGAGTCTAGTATTCGGGATAGATTGTGAGATCCATATCGGTTGGAGAGGGGAACGAAGCGGTCTTTATAAGGATGTGGAAACGTCTCCCTAGCAAATGTGTTTTAAAAATCTTGCGGGGAAGCCCTTAATCAATCGTGACATGTTATTTCCGCTAGCTATTTGACTGTGATTGTTTACACAACTGTTTGATGCAACTCTTAGCAGAAAAATGGTGTCAAAACTGTTGATCATTGTTCTTTGCCTAACATTACAATGTCTTGTTAAAGCTCTAGAATCAAATTTTCCTTTTGCTGTAGCAGAATCTACATTATGAACTTATGATGTGACATCTAAACTTTCTGCTGATTGAAATTCTGTTCTTGTGAAGTAATTAGGGATCCTAAGCCCATCAACCATGGACTTCGGTTGTTCGACTCCAATCCTATTTCAGCTGATTTGAAGCTACAAGGAGGGAGAAGAACACTGCCTATAGCTTCTTCCCTACCTGAAACAGCTGCTTCTGTGGCCATTGCTGCTACAGTTGTAGGTGCAGCAGCCACCTTCCTTTCCAGAAGAAACAAAGATTCTGAGGCGAAGGAGGTTGGCTTCAGATCTAAAACACCATTTATGTGCCATTATCATATAGAATCAAGTGTTTGAAACCTGCATCTTGTCAGTTACTACACTGTTTTTGTTTTTGTGTCGTTACCAAAAAAGCACGGAAGCTTTAGTTTGGCTAACATGTTCGTGTCTAACACATATAGACACTTGGATGCTTGTTAGACATGTGCCAGATACTTGATAGCACAATAAACGTGAGACCTCATATTGATTGGAAAGGGGAACGAGTGCTAGCCAGAACGTTGAGCGGTGGGATTGTGGGATTCCACATTGGTTGGAGAGGAGAACAAAATATTCTTTATAAGGGTGTGGAAACCCTCCTTAGTAGATGCGTTTTAAAAACCTTGAGGGAAACCTCAAAGAGGACAATATCTACTCCCGATGAACTTGGGCTGTTACAAATGATATGAGAGTCAATCACCTGATCGGAGTAGGGCTAGACCCTCTCTATAATAGATGTGTTTTAAAAAACATGAGGCTAACAGCGATACGTAACGGGTCAGAGCAGACAATATCTACTAACGGTGGGCTTGAACTGTTACAATAAATACGTTAGACACATGCATAGGTTAGTTATTTCGAATTCAAAACTTGTTCTTACCGTGTCTGTATCATGTCATATCTATGTCTCGTGTCCATATCCTTGCTTCTTTTATTCATATCTTTGTATGCAACTCTTGTGCTGATTTTGTCCATAAAATTCAGATTCCTTTGAGACCATGTGAAGACTGCGGTGGTTCAGGCCTATGTTCTGAATGCAAAGGTGAAGGGTTTGTGCTGAAGAAACTGTCGGATGAAAATGCAGAGCGTGCACGGTTGGCTGCGAAGAACATGGCAACTCGGTTCACCGCAGCGTACAAATTTCTTGTCTTGTCTCTCTTTTTCTCGTTAGAAACCTTCAACTTTCAACTTATATCTGATCTTAATCTTTCTCAGGCTTCCTAAAAAATGGAGCTACTGTTCCAAGTGTTCTTCTGCTCGTTCTTGTAGTACTTGTGGTGGCACGGGGACGTTCAACTCTTAGTCTTACAACCCGACAAACTCCTTATATCTCTGTGTATCTTTCTATCTCGTAAATTTTTCTCATTAGGAGTGTTCAAAGTATTCGATGACTTGAAAATTTTAATCAACCCAATCTAATTTGTACGACTTGGATTGGGTTGAGTTCAAATAAATAAAATTTTTATAGATTGAGTTAGTTCCCGTGTTCATCTAAAATTAGATTGGGTTGAGCCAAACTATACTTGCATACATATATATATAATATATATATATTATTTACTCTTCATCTACTCTTAAAAATAATATTTTAATAATTGAATGTTAATTTTTTTAAATATATATTAAAATTGAGTCGTAAATGGTAAAAAAAATGTTTGAAAAAAAAATGAGTTGCAATTATATGTATATATTTATTTATTTTATTATTTATTCTTCTAACTATTCTTAAAAAATAATATTTTAATAATTGAAAGTTAATTTTTCAAAATATATATTGAAATTGTGTCGCAAATAAAAAAATGTTTGAAAAAAATTGAGCCGCAATTATATTTATTTATATATATATATATTATTTATTCTTTCGCCACTTTTAAAAATAATATTTTAATAATTGAAAGTTAATTTTCAAATTATAAGAAAATGTTTAAAAAAATTGAGTTGAAATTATATATATGATAAGATAAGGAATCAACTACATGCGGGTAAGATTCGGATTACCTTGTTGATCGAATATCTCAAGGCAAGAATATTGTCTGAGATTCGAATCACTCCACAAGCAAGATCGATCATGTCTAGCTTAAATTATTATTGTTGATCAAATATCTCAAAGCAAGAACACTTGTTTGAGATTCGAATCACTCCACAAGCAAGATTGATCATGTCGAGCTTGAATGATTCTACATGCAACCTAAACTACATGGAGTTGGAAAGAAACTTAGCCATGGCTAAAAAAAAAGCACAAATGCTTCCTTCTATATTTTCCAAGTCTACTTACAAATACAACATACATGGCTTTATATAGCTTCAAAATGAAACTATTAAAAACATTCAAAGAGTTGTAACATTCATACTTAATGGTCATGTTAATTATGTAATTGTAACATAAATAAACAAAAGGTCTTAAAATACATTAATGAAATACAATAACTCTAAATTGTAATCCACCCAAAATTTAAAACATAAACTTCATTCTTCTTCAATGTGACATGAATTGAAATATCTTTTGATAATTTCAACAATATTTTCTTCATATGTTCATTGAAGCATATTGTATGATTGATATCTCTTGGTTCATATCAATATATTTATTTATTTTATTATTTATTCTTGGACCACTCTTAAAAATAATATTTTAATAATTAAAAAGGTAATTCTTCAAAAATATATATTAAAAGTGAGTCGCAAATTTTTTAAAAAATGTTTGAAAATAAATTTTACAAACTAACCTTTTACTTTTATTAAAAACATATAATTATTAAATAAATGAGCCTAACCACACGAGTAAACCCAAAAAATTTATAGTTAAGTTGGGTTTGGTTTATTATTTAATAACTGTTTATTGGGTTAAAAATTTTACAACCCGACTCAACTCAACCTACGATTACTTTTATATCTGTCGGGCTCTCCTCGATCACGGGTTTCTTTATCACTATAATTTAGAGAATTTCCGTACATAATTCCTAGCAAACCAATAAATATAAATTGTGTTTAAATTAATTATTATATATATATATATAAATAAAAATAAAAAAGATAAAAGAGCATCTAAGAAAAATAAAGAAAAGGATTCAAAAGGGTAACGTTCAAATATTTAAAATCTTGGTTCGGAGAGGTAGGTTCGGAATTGATTTAATTTAGCCCTCTCGGCTTTACCGATTCGGAAAGCCGTTGTCCGGCCGAAGCTCTCAACTATTGCAGAATCTTCGTCTTCAGCTTTTTTGCTTTGTTCCTTTGAATCTTGAATCTCTGCAATTAGGGCTTTTCTTTCCTCTCTAATTTCCTCTGTTTTCTCTTCCATAAAAACCGCAATTTCCTCTCATCATAGACACCACAAATCCCCAATTATTGGCGAAATTCCTTCCTTAGGGCATTGTGTTACGATTCGCTGATTTGAAATGGCGAAGCGATTGTCGATCGGAAGCAGAGTGCGGAACAAGCTAGCAGATATTACGAATTCCAAGACAATGAGAGCTCATATGGAAGATGAAAGGTCTTCGGAAGCTTGGCGGTCAAATCAAGACGTTGTCGATCAGCTGGTCGAGGTATGCATCAATCTGGTCTCCCTTTGCCTGTTTTTCTTTAATCTGAGATATTCGTTTGATTGGATGTAATTTATGGATCAGGAAAATATGGCTCTGATGAAACTTGTCATGGAGAAGAAGTATCCTTCTGGATTTGCCTTTTCTTCCTCTAAATTCTCTATTATCAATCTCGTTAGCATATCATGTCAATACTATCGTAGTTCATATCTTTTGAAAACAGAACTTTCAAGGAAAACAAATGATTCCTTCACATTTGAACAGTGAAATTATTGATCTGACTGAAGCCGAGCTAAACAAACTTCGTGAATGCATTCAGAAACTGCAGCTTCAGAATTGGCAGCTTGCTCAATCAAACAGTCATTTTTTAGCAGTATGATCATTTATAATTCAGAAACATTTATGATTATCCCTCTCCTATTTTTCATTTCCCTTGACAACTCTGAGACTCTAATTAACTGTTCATCGATTTCCTCTTACAGGAAATCAATTTAGGGAGAGAGAGAGTAAGTTCCCAAGAATCTTGAATTTATCTTTTGCTGCATTTGTTTGAATCTCATTTATGCTCAATAAATTGGTCCTGATGTGTTTCAGATAAAATCACTGGGGCATGAGCTTGAATGCAAGGAGGCCTTGCTAAAAGCAACGCGTTTGAATACTGTGGTACTAACTTTAGACACTTTTTCTTCCTGCAAAGAAAANAAATCACTGGGGCATGAGCTTGAATGCAAGGAGGCCTTGCTAAAAGCAACGCGTTTGAATACTGTGGTACTAACTTTACACACTTTTTCTTCCTGCAAAGAATAGTAGGGATATCTATTTTGTCTAGCTCTGGAATTGTTTCAGTCATTTATGAATATGTTTTCAATAAGTAGTCAGATCATCATTTAGATAATCATTTAGATAATGACAGAGATAATGTTAGAATTGGAACCAAAATTGTAATTTAACCAACAATATGAAATTAGGAGTAATCTTGATCAAGTTATTTTGTGAAGTGATTCGAATCACGAGTTTAGAAATGAGTTTTCTTTACTTTTCATTCTAAAACTTTTCCTTGGATTGATTCCTTGTCGTTTTTTGAGGTTTTTGGATAATTTAGAGTTAAAGGTCTTGCTCTTTAACAAGGTTTTTAGATCAAATCGTAGGAATTTCATAAAACGTATTTATTTGTTATTAACATTTCGACACTCAGCATNGAATATGTTTTCAATAAGTAGTCAGATCATCATTTAGATAATGACAGAGATAATGTTAGAATTGGAACTAAAATTGTAATTTAACCAACAATATGAAATTAATATGAAATTAGGAGTACTCTTGATCAAGTTATTTTGTGAAGTGATTCGAATCACGAGTTTAGAAATGCTTTTGATTCCAAAACTTTTCCTTGGATTGATTCCTTATCGTTTTTTGAGGTTCTTGGATAATTTAGATTTAAAGGTCTTGCTCTTTAACAAGGTTTTTAGATCAAATCGTAGGAATTTCATAAAACGTATTTATTTGTTATTAACATTTCGACACTCAACAATCACAACAGATCCTTACAAACTAGACCCAACTTGCTTTTGGGGAAAACTGAAGCTTATCTTATCAAGATTTAGATTAGCTAGATTAATTTTCTTCAATAGGCAATGAAAAAGTCTTGTATTTTAACAAGAAACTGCTGTATATTCCGACAGGGGAAAGCAGGAATGAATAATGGAAATTCTGGATGGCAGGTAATTGGTAATTTCCTTTTTTTTTTTCTTTCAGGCATCTGCTTTTCTATTCTTTTCATGCCTCAAATTTCACTTAGAACTGTCTTTTTCACCCATTTTTTCCTGGCTTCAGGAAGAAGAGAAGCCAACAGAGCAATTTCCACTTGCGGTTAAAACTGACACCAAAGCTTGCAGTGGAAACAGAAAGCCCTCCGGACGAGCTAGAAATCAATGTATGTTCATGAATTGATGAATATGAACAAAAGCCTAAAAATGTTCCCATTTTAATGCCAATTTATAGCAACTATCCTCACCGTNAGCCCTCCGGACGAGCTAGAAATCAATGTATGTTCATGAATTAATGAACATGAACAAAAGCCTAAAAATGTTCCATTTTACTGCCAATTTATAGCAACTATCCTCACCGTTATGTTAAAATTGTGAGTTGCAGTAAAAAGGGTTTCATAAGAAATTATTCTGATGCTAAGTTCTACTCTTTTGAAAATGCTTTTAATAAAGTTATTCTCTAGGACTGTTTCCTCATAAATCACTTCTAAATCTTTTTCAAGAACATGTTACTCCCAAATGTTAGGATGGTTTTGAGACCATGCCAAGAGGACCTACGTTTGGAATTACGGTTCTCCACGATGGTATGATATTGTCCACTTTGAGTGAGTATAAACTCTCATGGCTTTGCTTTAGGCTTCCCAGCCTAATACCAATGGAGATGAATTCCTTACTTATAAACCCATGATCATNACGGTTCTCCACGATGGTATGATATTGTCCACTTTGAGTGAGCATAAACTCTCATGGCTTTGCTTTAGGCTTCCCCGCCCGATACCAATGGAGATGTATTCCTTACCTATAAACTCATGATCATTTCCTAAATTAGCAGCTAACGTGGGACTCCCTCCACACAATCCTCAACGTCCTAAACCTCCTAAACCTGAAAACTTTATTCTTATTGTCTGGTTGAAAAGTAACGACACTTAAACAACTGCAGCTATGAGCCCTTCAGCTTCATACTCAAAGTGTGCGATGAAGAGAAAGGATGAAAACAAAAGGTACTTACCAATATTTAAACTGGTATTCTTTCAACTTTAGTTACTGCTTTCTTTACATATTTCTGTTTACAGGCATTGTGTAAGAGCACAATCTGGTAGATTTAGATATCAAATGAGACACCATGAAGAGAACTCGTTTGAGATAGAAGAAGACATGAAATTTACTGCTACTGGAGAAGATGAAGAAGAAAGGAAGAACAACAATGTCAATTCACCATCATCATCTTCAGCTCTGCAAAGATCTTATATTGGAAGACCATTGCACAGAGCAGCTGAAAAGATTCAATCCTACAAAGAAGCTCGTCACAACGCTAAAATCAGACGACAAGAATGACAAGTGAGATCAGTATACTGTTTCAGCTAGCAGTTTAAATTTTACTTTCTTGTATGTAGTAGCTATGATTATTCCACCTGTGGCTTGTATTGTTCGTGATGTTTATATATTATTTTGTTTCGAGTGTATGTATAGTGTAAATTATGTAACTGTCAAAGAGAAGAGATTCGAACTTCTAACTTCTTAAAAAGGAGACGATGTTGTAATTGAAATTTGACATTTTGGAGTAAGAAATTCGAACCTCTATTCTTTTAATAATCTTGATTTGGATAGTATAGTCGATGAATTTGACTCATGATCTGTAATGATAGCCATTTAACAAAGGAAAA